>NC_091122.1:153209454-153511954 GCF_040183065.1 Periplaneta americana | reverse complement strand
TTCCCAGGCAGGATTCGAACCACGAAAGTCTTAGTTACCAGTCTGTTGTGCTCTGGAGTGAACTAGGCTCTGAAATCAGCTACAAGGGTCAGTCCGGTTTTTTTTTTTGCCACTACTGTACAAGTTTTTGGATTGAATTTAAAAATTAGAACAAAGAAAAAATAACAGTTTATGTATTTATAGCTAAATTATTAAAAATATGTATTTATTTAAAAATATTACAAAAATATGTATTTTTATGTGAAATAAAATTTTATACACAAATTACCATGCTCTGGTCCGTAATTTTTGTCTTAATTACAGTCTTTTTTTCTATGAGCAAAAAAAAAAAAAAAATAATATTTATTTTCATGAAAATTTGTTCCCTAATTATCAGTATGGATAGTATTTTCGTTTGCCAAGAATATATTTCCGTCTATTCTGAATTACATACTTTGTGTATACTTCCAGTCGCCTGGACAATTCAAGTGGTGCCCTACATCAACTTGACGAAGCAACTCTGATGTCAGAGCTAGAGGCACAGTCTGACAGTGTTTTGAGGGAATGGACATCTCTGCTTGGAACGCATGCAAAGGAACAGGGGTAAGTGCATTTCACATTTGTGAGTCTTTGAACTTCAGCATGTAGACTGTCCCTGAGAACTAACAAGCCGAGAGGGGAAGTAAGTTTTCTCCCTCTTACAAGCAAAACTAAGTTGCAATACTGCCATGTATTTGTAGTTGCATCAGTAGCAGAATTCATATCTTTAATCAATCACAATTTGTCCGTATTTAATGGAAGAAAACAATGATTATAAAATAAACGGTTTTTATGTTTTTTAACTAGGAGGACTTCTCATTTTAATAAAAACTAAACAGAAGAAATAACTAAATTATTCTTTTAAACTACAGTTGCAACTCGAGCACACTGGAAATAAAAATACTTGTTTAGCCCTATTTAAATACAACATTATTCAGTATTACTTGAGGGTGGACGGAATTTTCTGCTTGTTAACAATTTGTATATTTGGTTCATAAGATATCAGTGAAAGTCTGAGAAGCTAACTTGCACGAATATCATAAGATTCCACAATTCTTCACGGATGTTAAAATTAGAATCAACTCCCCTAATAAATAGTATATTGTTGCTGATATCAGTGTTTTCATCTGATGCAAACGAAAACAACAAAGAAAATTTTGATTTCAGTTCCTAATTTACTTTCAATATCAAACTCCATTTCTTCTATTCTGATGCTAACATTTTAAATGAATTTAGTTTCTCAGAGCATATTTTATCGGCTGCTACATGAGATAGTTTTTAGCAAACTCACTTCTCACATAAGAACTTCATATACTTATTTACGTCCGACCGAAAAGTCATGTATATAAATAATTTCTTATGTAAAATTCTTCACTGACTGTCACAATCTTTGTTTTTGTTTTTGTCTTTGTCTTTGTCTTTTTGGGAGTGAATAACATAAAATACGTACATTAAGTGTTAACAACGAATACTTTCGCCTTTTCAGGCATCATCAGGTAGTATTAGAAAAAATAACTCTTTATGAGCGTTAATAAGATATATAATATTGAATAATTTACCTTGAAAGTCTATAAGACTGCACATATTAAATACAATGAATTTGATTACATCGAAATATGGAATTAAGCTAAAACAATCAAGTATGTAGCTAGGAATGTTATACCCTCAAAAGATATCAATCAATCTTCTTAATGTATCCAGCTGTTTGCTGACAACATATAGTCCACTGTAGTCTATTCAGTTGTTTTTCACGAGAAATGAGGGGTATTTTGATCGGTGTTCATTATAGATGCCTGTTGCTAGTAGCCAGAGTTGGAGTGTAGTCAATATATACTGCAGGGCTGTGTCTTCTGCAACTGGTACTGATGATTTTAATTTACTTCTTTTGTGGTTTATGGATGGACAGTATAGAAGAATGTGTTCTCAAAAGATATAAGTTACATAAAACTTCATCCTTTTGGATTCCAGATTAAAAAGTAAAAAAAAAAAACATATCAATTAAAAAGTTGAGACAATTGAACATCTAAAATTGTAATGTAATCAAAAACTGCTCATTTATAATAATTGTAAAAACTAATATACGTGAGATGTGATTGAAACATGGTTATGTATACAGCACCAGTATGTAGTGGGTTCTAATGTGGAGCTATACCTGAAAGCCAGATTTGTATCGTATATTTAGGGTGCTCTGAGGTCCACCCAGTCTTCTAATAAATGAGAAAGAGGATTACATTCTTTGAGAGTAAAGCAATCAGAACACAATGCTGCTTATGCGAGGTTAAGAAAAAAATCACAACTTCAATTCCATGTGTCACATTGCCGAACACTTTTCTGTTCTATTTATTTTTGTTTTAACCTGTTGTGATCAATTCCTACCTTTGATTTGTAATAATTTCTTTTGAAATATCACAGGAGAGCGTACATATTATATTTTTTTCTTTTCACTTGCTGAAAGTCCCTATTCCTTGAAAGCCAATCACTTAAACAGTTTATGAAGTCTTTGTTTCAGTTACCATAAATGCAGACTTAAAAAAATCGAATTTCTGGCACATTGGTAATATATAAGGTTTTCAATCCAGTAGATCTAGGTTTGAACACCAGTAAGAGAAATCCGTTACCTAGAAGCATCTTTCTTGCACAAAGTTGAGAACAAGATCAAAGAGTTAATTAGTTGTGATTGTCTCATGCTAGTATTGTATTGTATTTATTTACATTCCATGGTATTGATACATCGCTTCACAGCCAGAATATGTAACATGTCAAAAAAATCTTAATAGTATTACAAAGTGTTAATTTTATTATAGTCAAGTATAGTTTAAATATATACAGAAGAGTTTTACAGTATACTAGTACAACACAAGGGGTTAGTATCGACACTTAATAAAAGACAGAAATATTCATGTAGTGTTGTTGAATGTCATAAATTCACCTACACAATAGAAGGCATGAGAAATTGGGTACTTCTTTAATTTGGCCCAAAATAATCTTGACTTTTAGTTTGATTTTTTATATCGATAGGTAGGCTATTAAAAATTTTTACTGCCATATAACGCACTCCTTTTTGATAGCACGATAGACTTGCCGATAGAGTATGAAAGTCATTTTTTGACAAGTATTTATGATATGAACTGTTGCATTAGTTACAAAGTTTTCACGATCACTTATGAGGAAATTTATTAATGAAAAAATATACTGACAAGCCATGCGCATTATTTTTAGTTTTTTGAAAATGGTCCTACACGATTCTCTAGATTTACTCTTTTTTGTAGTAGAAATATACTGTTATTATCTGTATATTATACAGAATATTATTTCAAAACTCATTACCCCATTGTAAGTATGCAAAGTATATGTTTTTAAGGTATTAATATTTACTATCCCTTTCATAGATCTAATAGCAAAACATGCTGAATTTAGTTCGGGGGTAATTTCTTTAATATGATTTTTCCAATTTAATACGTTATCGATTTGTAAGCCAAGAAATTGATTGTTATTGTTTCTATTAGGAACTTATTAATTTATTGTGCTTGAAATTTGCGAGGTTGAATTTGGACAGGATTTCAATTGGATTATGTTAGTTTTGTTACAATTTAATACTAATTTATTGGCTAAGAACCAATTACATATTTTGGGGAGAATTGCTTCTGTTGAACTGTACATAGTGGGGCGAAATGAGGCATTACTTGAAACAGAAACATAAACCTGATATATTGCAAATTGAATAAGGAAAGAATAAGTAGTAGAAGAGGACTGAGAGGAAAAGAAAATCAAGAGCAGAAAGAAAATAAGATGAGGTGGAAACAATGAAAGGAAAGGGATAAGAAATGGGAGAGTGAATGGGAGAAGAGAAAGGAGAAAATGAAGGAGTATAATTAAAAAAGAACATGAATGAATGACAGAATAAAATCGAAGAAAATAAAAAAAAGGAGCACCAGGAAAATGAAAAGAACGAGAAGAGGAATGGGAGAAATAAATGTAATGAGAGATAAAATGAAAATGAGGCATGGATAAGGAGGAAGAAGAAGAGAAAAAAGACAATTACTAAGTAAGGGACTGAGGTTATTTTCTGAGGAATATATTGAAAATATTTTAGGTCAAGTAATTGATTTCTCTTGGTGTCAAGTAATTAATTTTCTTCTGTGTTAGCAGGAGTTAATTTTACAATCTTCTGGCGTTGTCACTGCATTAGAATTATTAGACAGGAAGTATTGAAAGGATGACAGGTGCTTAGTTGGCTGCCAAGAAATCAATACATGAAGCAGTGCAACGTGATGATATCTTGGGAGCTCCTGCAGTAGCATGTAAGGAACTGCATGCAGTGCATGCTAACACAAAATCAATATCTAATCCAGGCTCTGCAGTAATTTAGTTACTTAATATTCAGGTTACCCACATAAAACAGAAACGTTCTATCGCAATCTTACAGAACGCTTTCAAGTTAAGAAGGTACTGTCTATCTCGACAATTAATTTCATGAAGTTTGAGTGTATGTTACTAAAAAAAACTGTTATAGATATCTGAACAAGATTTTCAGGGTATGTTTTTACAGCCTTTATATTTAGTAATATCTACTACAAACTGAAGAGTCCACACCTGTGGAGTAACGGTTAGCACGTCTGGCCGCGAAACCAGGTGGCCCGGGTTCGATTCTTAGTCGGGGCAAGTTACCTGGTTGAGGTTTTTTCCGGGGTTTTCCTTCAATCCAATATGAGCAAATGCTGGGTAACTTTCGGTGCTGGACCCGGGACTTATTTCACCGACATTATCACCTTCATCTCATTCAGATGCTAAATAACCTAAGATGTTGATAAAACGTCGTAAAGTAACGTACTAAAATAAAAAAATAAAAACATAAAACCGAGAAAAAATGATTCTAGTGCATTTTTTTTTTTTTTTCAAAAACTGTTAATCCAAAATAAATTTTTGTGTGCATTAACCAGACCCAAAAGACTAAAATTAGGAATGGATTTTGCTATGATATTCTTGGACATATGGAAAAAATATATTGATATTGAATTTTAGCCAAAAAAATTGTGTCATTAAAAAAAATTATATCTGCCAACATTTTTCAATTTGTAGAAGGTATTATTAAAGATTAAGGATCTAAAAACATTCCCTAAAAATTTTGTTTGGATGTCTGTAACAGTTTTTGAGTAACGTGCACCCAAACTCATGAAATTAACATTGTCGAGATGGGCAGTAACTTCTTACCTTAAGAGAATATTACTGTTGGTGATTTGTACGACTTGATTGACTTTACAGATTTTTATGAGAATAACACTAAGCAAATGAATAGTTTATTATTTTTCTGTACAGGGACTAGGTTCAAATCCTTGCAAATAAAGGCGGAGTGCATTGTTCAAAAAGGTTTGTTCACGTTTTATTTTTCAAGGAGTACTCAATGTATCTCGCTGTTTTCTTAAATATTTACCTGATCGCAAGTTATCTTTACATTTATACAAATGGATCAGGAAACCCTGTTAATGGAACATCAGGAGGAGGATATCTTCGTATCATGTTCAATTCCCTCCAGTCTTGATATCAAACTTTTGATTATTTACACTGCTCTTCACTGTATTTCCCAAATTTCTGGTAAATGTGTTTGTATATTTACTGATTCCATAGAGGCTATATTTGACTTGACTTATTTCCTGTTATTATTATTAGAGAGTCAGTCAAACTTTTACGAAACCAACTATATGGACTCTAATTCAGTGTACTGAAAACACTGACGCACCATTATCTTTTTTCTTTCTCTTATTAGCTTTCATCGCTTATTTACTTGTAACTTTCTTTATTCTGTAAATTGCCATTGTTTATTTGTGTACTTGTTTACTTTTTTTCTTACTCTGTTATCTTTCATCATCTATTTGTTCTTATATTGTTTTGTATGCTTTATCTAATGGCAGCCTCTAATTTGAGGGAGCTCAGTAAAATAAAAAAATAAATAGAGCAGCAGACAAATGCCGAGTAACTTTCGAAGTGCCAGACCCTGGGTTCATTATGCAGTCAGTACTACCTTCATCTTCATCTATCCTGCCTACTTCTATACCATGTCATCCTACCACACAGGGCTAACAGAATCGTTAGTGCTCCAAACTCACTAAAAAGTAGGCAGAGACGTAAATGGCTACGTCAATGTGCGCGGTGTTAAAAAAAAATTATATATAGGACAGCAGTAAAAGTTCACCATTATACTCTGTCTCTGGTCAGCCATTTCACTTCTCTCCAGCTCTTCCCATCTTTACTCATCTCCTCCTCTATAATTTGTCTCCATTTCTTTCTGGGTCTTCTTCACTTTCTTGCTCTTTTTTGTGGATTCCAAACTAGCTTAGCCTTCATAGGAATTTATGTAGATCACAAAAAAAAAAAAAAAAGAAACTTGAAGAAATTAAGACAGTGTTTATATGTAGAGATTTAGAACACAAATGGTGTAACTCCACTTTTCGTGTAAATAGAGCTATTGACATATTTTGTAGCAAGAATTCCCATACTGTTCAATGTTACAAGAAAATAGTTAATCAAATTATTATAGTGCTCACAAATGTCAACACTTCATTTGTGTATCAGTACTGAATAATTCCTGAACATATTCAGAGCACAATCTAAGTAAGTCCAAGATCGAGTGGTAAAGTATAGTTTTCTCTGAACTCGCTATTAGAATCATCATCATCATCTTCCTTCACGAATTAGGCCTCTGTAGACCTGTTTTGGCCGCATCTAGCAGTCTTCTAAAAGGTCTTCCTGGTCGACGATGTCCTCTAGGTTTATACTGCATCATAATTTTTGGGATTCTTGAATTTTCCATTCTTCTTACGTGATCTAGCCAATTTAATTTGTATCTGTTGATTTTTTCTTCTACTGACTCTACTTCTAATTGTTCTAAAATTTCTTCATTCCTTTTTCGGTCTAAAAGAGTATATCCTGCTGTCCTCCTGAAAAGTTTAATTTCCGTTGCTTTGATTCTGTTCATGTCTTTTTTCTTTAATGTCCAAATCTTGCTTTCGTATAAAAGGGAGGGTAATGCTAGTGTATTATATATTTTTGTTCTTGTAGATTTTTGTACTAATTTAGCTTTTAATGAATTGTTTATTATTCCTAGAATTTGTGTAAATTTGGGAATTTTCTTGTTCACATCTTTTTCATTTTGAAAAGATATTTCACAACCCAGATAATTGAAATTTTGTACTTGTTCGAGGCATTGGTTATTGTGTATTATCTTACTTCTGACTGGGTCTTGTCCTAAAAATGCCATTACTTTTGATTTTTGTGCTGAAATTTCCATCCCAAAATCTTTTAATATTTTATTTAATGTATATTATTAGAATCACATAAACTTTAAATAAAGCTTTTGATGCTGATTTTGGTCTGACAGATGCAGTCAGCCACAAGAAAAAATATACATACTAGGTTCAAAAAGTTCCCGGAATTTGCTAGCATCATAGAAACAACGTACCTTAAACACTATTCTACAGCATTCCCTTCAAAATAGTTGCCTTCCGCAACAACACACTTTTGCCAACGCGTGTAGAGTTCCTGGAAGCAGGCCTGGAAGCCATTTTGTGAAACCCGTCTTAGTGCTCTCGTCGCGTTTGCGATAACCTCTTCAGCAGTGAATCTCCGTCATTTCAGATGACTTTTCAGACGGGGAAACAGAAAGTAATCAGGTGGTGAGAGATCAGGAGAGTATGGTGGGTGATCCAAAGCAGTTATGTTGTGCCTGGCAAGAAAATTCTTTACAATAATTGCGCGATGAGCAGGTGCATTGTCATGCATAAGGAACCAGTTGTTTTCTACCCACTTTTCTGGACGTTTCCTTCTCACTGCGTCCCGGAGGCGACGGAGGGTTTCTACGTACAATTCTTTCGTTACAGTACGACCTTCTGGAATGAACTCATGGTGCATGAGACCCTGAGAGTCGAAGAAAACTTCCAACATAACTTTGCTTTAAGTGTGCTTAAATGCGACAGGCTCATGTCAGTAGATTTACTGGCATGAAAAAGAATTCCTGCGGGACAAAATTCCGGCACATCCGGCGATGCTGATATAACCTCTGCAGTTGCGAGCATCGTTAAATAAAACATAACATTTAAAATAACTTTGCCTTTGGAAGTGTCCCTAGGAAATTTTTGCTTCAGAGGAGATGTTTTCGATTTCCACTCAGATGACTGTCGTTTAGGGACTGGGTCGTACAAGTAGCACCAGTTTCATTTTGTTTAAGAAATCACCATCTTCATCAGCCATACTGATCATGTCCCCAGCAAAACACAGAACTTGATGTTTGTACTTTGCTCTGTGGACATAATTACAAAATGCGACGAACAAACGAAACACTATGATAAACAATTGCCTACAACTCAAAACCAATAATTGCCATTATCAACAAACTTTAAGGAAATGACATCATGAATGTTACCAACAAAACAAATGTATAATATCCCTTGTTATATATTAATACGAAAAATGGTAGTAAAATTCCGGGAACTTTTTGAACCTAGTAGTATATACACTTGAGATATTTAGATAGACATTACGAAAAATTTAAGAATAAAACCTCTTTCAAAGTGCAAGAAATGAAGAGTACAGAATTTTTTTCTACTAAATAGTTGGAAGAAAAGATAATGAAAAATAAAACTACCTACTAACAATGGACACAATGTATGCGCTGTGGAAGGTCAACACCTCTTATCTTTGTATTTTATTGTATTTATTAACATTCCATGGTATTCATACATTGCTTCACAGCTAGAATATGGAACAAGTCAAAAAACTTAATACTATTATAAAGTCTTAATTTATAATCACGGTCTAGATGAAATATATACAGACGAGGTTTACAATATAATCTAATAGTACCACACAAAGTTTTAGTATCAGTTTCATGAAGTGTTATTGAATGTCATGAATTCACCTACAGAATAAAAGACGTGAAATTAAATTAGGAATTAAAAGAGAGCTTCCGTTTGGACCATGAGTTCCATGAAGTTCATGACGTTAATTTCACAAACAAGAAACAAGGAAGGAAATTAAAAAGTTTAACAAGAGTTACTCTACAAATAATTGTCTTTCGGTTACACAGGAAAAGAAGGAAGACATGTTAGATCTTCTGAAATATATTCCCCCTGTGTATCAATGGATAGGCCTACTGTCAGAATTTGCAACATGTTCTTGAACACTTCTGTCAAAATTTCTGACTGTGAAAATAATGAATTTGTCTTACTGCACTGAATTACTTTCAGAGTACAAACCCAGCAAGTCCATTTCTAATATTGAAGTTATTTTTTGTTGATAGTATGCAGTGCACAAAAAACATGAGAATCAAATTTTTAAATGAAATAAAGTGTGTATTAAGTCATTATACGTGAATAAATACTTTTTACAATTGTCACTGGTTAACTGCCATTTTGTATCTGGTGTGTGATAAATCAATTCTTATCAATTTTTGGTTGTAGAATCCGAAACGGCCTTCGGATTACTGTATGATGTAAGGGTTTTGAGATATTTTAGATTTTATATGGATTTTTTAATATCTTTACATTGTATTATGGAATCCTGGGAAACAAGAATGCGGATGCTTTAGCAAAGAAGGGCAGCACTGCTACTTACAGACCTGTTACTAAATCTACGTATTACTCTGTGAAAAGATTTATTAAATCTACATACTTAGACTTCAACAAACAAAATTTGATAACACAATCCCAAGGGAAAAAATGGAACTCTCTGCATCAAAATCCACAGTTAATTCCCGATTTACCACGAAAATCGTCTGTAGCTGCATTTAGATTGGCAACAGGCCATGATTCTTTGGCCAAACACGTGCATAGAATTGGAATATATCAGTCCCCTAACAGTCCATTGTGCAACTCAAACCAAGAAATGGATTCGGAACACCTCAAAATCTGTGCTTCATTGGCTGGTCATGATAATATCTTTGAGAAATATTGGAGTGCAAGAGGTCAAATGACTTTATTGTCAAACACCTGGCATTAGAAAACAACAACAACATTGTTAATGTTGTCATTTTTCAGGGATAGCACATAATAAATCGTAATTATGATGGTTAAACTCTGCATTTGGATGTAATATATGATGAAAGAAGTTTTCAATAAAGTCGCTATATGGCAGAGGTATTTAGTTGTGCGAAAAGTGTACTGGCTTTGGCTGGTAGAGGTGACTCAGCTAGCGATGTCAGCCCTATAGTCTAGTGCATGCTGAAACGTGATTTTGTTGGTTCATAAGAGTTTTTTATGTTGTCAAGAAAACTTTAAGTGTTATGTTAGTGTTATGTTATACTTGAATTTAAAATGGTCCATATTTACCAATATTGTATTACTGTCTTTGTGTTAGTGCTGTGTATCTAGGAAATGTGACGTGATAGAAACTGATTTTTCCACTGAATTCAGCACCTCAAAATTAGGTAAATCCACTCATTTACACACCAGATACATGAATAAAGTTTAAATTTTTGGACTAGTGTTATTATTAATTTTTTATTTCACTTTTTACAAATACTCATTTTTCACAAAAGTAATCTAGATGGAGTTACGCCATTTGTGCTCTGAACCCTTCGTATAGTAAAGAAGCAATGGGAGAAGGAAGCTAAATAATAAGCATACTCATAATACTAACAATGACTAGATATGTATCAGTACTGGTAAGATAAAAGGTGTAATTTGTAAACTTAAAACATAAGGACTAGCTAAGATGAATAATATCTATATATATATATATAATTTGAACTGGTAATGGAAATTACGGGAAAATGGCTGAACGGAGTTTAATAAGTGGCCCCTCATTTTGAAGCTTGGAACCCAAAGTTTTTCGGAAAAGTAATAGTTTTCAGTGAAATGTCAATTTTCCTACATAATTTTCCTATTTTCCAAAATCCATCTGTTGTCAGTTTTGAGAACTAATTTTATTGAATCACGGCCGACTTGATTGAATTTCAGAACAAAACAAACACTACAATAAACAATAGGCTATTGCACGAAGGCCATGACCTGCAGGATTGCCGACATATTTAGATCTCAATTCAATTTGTTATTAAAAACTGATTCTTCTGCAGTGTATAACTTTCTGAGTACAGCTGTGTATCGGATATTCAAATCTACGAAACCTGAGGTGGTTTGATGACATTATTATCATTATAAATTAAATATTATTATAGTTAATATCATGATGCGTCTATTTTTCATTACTTTTACATAATATTTATGCTATATTGATTACATGAAAGTGAAACGTTTTGAGGTTATGTAAGTAAATGTAGAGAATATCTTAATTTAGATCTTCATTTCTATAATTTACTGAGTGGCTGCTATATATAACTACAAAACTTAAGTAAGATAATAATATTGTTATTAAAAATCAAATATTTTTATACTTATTAACCCAGTAGGGTTGGGTCTTTTTCATATACTTAATGGCGGTGTAGTGTAGATATTCATATGTGTCATTGTCTTCAGTATTGGCTCGAGAGAGCGCAAAAATTACAGTTCGTAAGGAAAGATAAAAAGGTATTACTTACTGATAAAATAAGAGGCCTAGAAAATTTTGTAGTCTCCAGATCATTTCAGCAAGATCTCTTAGTAGGATAAAATGATTTTACGCTCTACATTTCAAGTTCTACATGCAGCAGCTATATGAAAATGCTATTGTTCGAAAGCTTAGCAAACCTGACATTTTTTTTTTAACTTTTGCCTACAATCCACAATGACCTGAAATAGCTACTGCTATC
This sequence comes from Periplaneta americana, assembly GCF_040183065.1. NCBI lineage: Eukaryota > Metazoa > Arthropoda > Insecta > Blattodea > Blattidae > Periplaneta > Periplaneta americana. The sequence goes on along the minus strand of NC_091122.1, from coordinate 153,500,199 downwards.
ATCCTGACATTGATACTTGCGTTTTCGCGTTGAAACTCAAAAACTGAAGTTGGATAGGTTCAAGAAAAAGTATTTGGCCTAAAAAAATCCATTCAGAGGGAGAATGTTTCATTATTATGGAAGCAAATAACTATCAAAAAGACAAGTATTCTTCTTTGAAAATAAATCTGAAAAAATTTTTATTTGAACGTCTAACGAACTTAGTTTGCAGCAGCATTTGCTGTACAAGCCACTAGTATGTTTTATATGGAACATTTTGGTAAGGTGAGTTCCTGGAAAACAGAAATATGACAAGCAAAATTTTACAGGTCATACAAAAAATTCAAATGAAACTTGCTGTGACATTGCAACAGTTTTAACAAGAGCCAAAACATGTCGCATTGTCTCACAGTTCTATCTACACCATTTTCACCTTTCTTAAGGTGTAATAATCATGAAGAAGATATGGAACATATTATTTTATACTACACATCCATAAATCCTTAAAGAATCAAATTAGTCATCAATACCAGTCGCACAAGCCTCAGCCTTGCAATACATATTGACCACACCTCAATTCTGGCTGCTGATGGCAGGCATCTATAATGAACATTCGTCAAAGTACCCTTCAGGAACCCTAACTGATGATCACAGTGGACTTCATGTTATTAGTAACCTGCTAGATATATCAAGAATATTGTTTGAAGGAATTGATCTGATCACTAATACTGATAGATCTATATGATATTTTCTGGGATATAGTGAAGTACCACAAGAGTGAATGCCTGGAATGGGTGCTAACACCTAGAATTAGATAGTTTAGCTACCGAAACGAAGTTGAAGGTTAAGATAAATTACTTTCTTGGAATTTCCGTCTCATTGAAAGTCTCGAGAGATTAAATAAAATCAGGTGCGCCATTTCAGTTTTTGCTTTGGGGGGGGGGATTATTTTTTTTGGAGAAGACCTTGTACAGTTTATAGTGTATATAGGGAGGTGTAGGCCTACTCCCTCCATACCGTAAACTGAAGTAAATTTGGCCACTGAGCATATTTTTTTTAATTAATTTTTTCATCAAGAAAGTTATTTCATACCATGTTCATCCTCCTCCAGTCTTGACACTGAATTGCTAGCTATTGATGCTGCTCTTCAGTGTGTTACTCAAATTTCTGAAAAATCTATTTGCATACTTACCGACTCCAAGGAGGCTATATTTAATATAATTAAATATGTACCAAACCTATACGCATATAGAATTATTCCAATTCAGAAACAACTAAGTAAACTAAAAGAACTCCAAAAGGAAATAACATTTCAATGTCAATTGATACCTAGTCATTGTGGTAAACCTGGAAACGAGAAAGTCAATAATATTGCAAAACAGACAACATATTTGCAACCAAGACCTCTTCAAGTGATAGCTCTATCCAGTGCTTTTGCTTCAATAAAGTCTCATTTTACAAACCTATGGATCAACAATTGGCTCTCTTCTGACAAAGGAAAAATTTTGCAGTCTGTACAAAAGAAACCAAATGACCTGGAAATGTACAAAAACTTGCCCAGACATGTTCAAACATTTTTAACAAGAGCCAGAAGAGGTCACATTGTCACTCAATTGTACCTACACCGATTTCACATTTCTGATAATCCTACTTGTCTATGGTGTAATAATCATGATGAAGATCTGGAACACATTCTTCTATACTGTCCATCCATAAACCACAAAAGAAGTAAATTGAAATCATCAGTACCAGTTGCAGAAGACACAGCCCTGCAGTATATATTGACTACACCCCAACTCTGGGTACTAGTAGCAATAGGCATCTATAATGAACACCGATCAAAATACCCCTCATTTCTCGTGAAAAACAACAACTGAATAGACTACAGTGGACTATAGTGGATTTATGTTGTCGGCAAACAGCTGGATACATTAAGAAGATTGATTTTGATTCATTTCTTAAGTATTTTTGATTTGTCTATTTTTAGTCACAAATAGGGCTGATATCTTGGTTTAAGTTTTTTTGTTTTGTGGTCAAGTTTATCCCAAATAACAGTACACTTCTAGTCTCCATATATACAGTTGGAACTCTGCATCATAATCCACAGTTAATTCCCGATTTACCATGCAAATCGTCTGTAGCTGCGTTTAGATTGGCAACAGGTCATGACTATTTGGCCAAACACCTGCATAGAATTGGAATATATCAGTCCCCTAACTGCCCATTGTGCAACTCCAATCAAGAAATGTATTCGGAACACCTCAAAATCTGTGCTTCAGTGGCTGATCATGACAATATCTTTGAAAAATATTGGAGTGCAAGAGGTCAAATGACTTTATTGTCAAACGCCTGGCATTAGAAAACAACAGCAACAGTAGACATAGCTTTAATTTATCCTACATATCGACATGTAATTTACATGCACTTGCTGTTAATATGACGTAGGTGTGAACAAATGAAGACCCACAATTTTACTGATAAAGACATTTTAATTTTTATCAACAAACACTTTTATTTACAATAGGTAACAACCACTAATGTAGCGAAGGGTAACCTCTTGGTTTTATTCATATTTAATTTATTTAAGCGTTTATAAAAGTGGAATATTTTGATGTTAAAAGTGCAGTTCTTACATTTTTCTAGCAGTAGGCGCTACTACTCATTTTTTAAATCTTAAACGGGTGGGGCTAAATGAAGCTTTAGACAAAATGCATACAAATATGTGGCACAAGAATATGTAAATATGTGATAGCCAGGAGAATTGGGTTATAAAATTTTGGTGCAAATATTTTTTCATCACGATTGTTTTTATGGTCGTTGTGGTTGTATTGAAAAGATAACAGAAGTTCCTCATTCTTATCACACTACAATTAAATGTTTTATTTCAGTTTTCGTTGCCCTTCTTTCTTGATAGGTCGTTAAAATGTGACGTTAATGTGTGGGTTTTGACGTGTCCTATATTTTTATACCTCCTCCATTCTCATCAGTAGAGACCGGATTTTAAAGAGAAAATTTTTCATCAAAAAAGAACAAAAAAGGGAAAGTTATAGCCAAAAAAAAAAAAAAAAAAAGGACTTGAAAAAGGACTATATTACCCCTCAAAACTCACTTCAGCACATTCATGGATATACATGGCACACACAATCTTACATTTATCTCTTCTCAACATAAGGACATGTATTTAATATATTCAAAAAAGGACTTCAAAAAGGACTATATTACTCCTTCAAAAGAGTACTATTTTAATTGAAAACACACTTCAGTACATTCATGGATACACATAACACACACAAGTTTATATTTATCGCTTCACAACATAAGGAAAGTGTTGTATTTGATCACATTCAACATTTCAATATGTTTCAATATGATTCTGCCTCTTTGAATGCAGAACGTCTTTATAAACAGAAAATGATCGGTGAACATCAACTGAAACCAGAGGTGAAAATTTTCTTTTTACCCTGAACTCTAAATCGGCACACTTTATTAGTTTTTCAGTGTCTGGAATCAGAAGAAGAACGATATTTATTTTCGCTTGCTCAGGAAGTTATAGGCCTATCGGAAAACATATAGAAATATTATCTAAATGTTTGCAATATTCTGTCAAAGGGACCAAAATAAAATATGTTTTTTAAAAAAGGAGAAAAAGTTAATATGGTCTAAAAAAAGGGAAGTCAAAACCACATAATTTGGTCGGTGGAAGATAGTTTTGAACATCGTAATTAACTATTTCATGTTTCGTGTTGAAATAAAAAAAAAAGGAATTTCCTTTAAAATCCGTTCTCTACTCATTAGTTTCTCATTCCCATGCGTTCGGAGACGCGCAATGCGGTCTGCGCAATGAATCTATACAATCTCCACCACTCTTCGTCGCTGCCCGCGTCTATTGTTCAATCAGTGTTCATTGCCGCCACTAGATGGCAGGAGTGTATAGGATCTCGCCATGTTGCTGTCGAACAGCTGTTTGTCGACTTATCGACGAATCTTGGGATCTCGCAAGCTCGCAGAGATTGCGAGAATAGTCGTATATTTACTCCTATAGATAGATTAGCGAGGTCATCTATACCGTACTATAGAACGGCCTTGCAATAAATAATCAGAACGAATGGTAATAAAAATGATTCCTTAATAATAATAATAATAATAATAATAATAATAATAATAATAATAATTATTATTATTATTATTATTATTATTATTATTATTTATTATTAAGTTTTATATGATATTCTTATGGAATTTGGTATTCCCAAGAAACTAGTTCGATTAATTAAAATGTGTCTCAATGAAACGTACAGCAGAGTTCGTATAGGTCAGTTTCTGTCAGATGCGTTTCCAATTCACTGTGGGCTGAAGCAAGGAGATGCACTATCTCCTTTACTTTTTAACTTTGCTCTAGAATATGCCATTAGGAAAGTCCAAGATAACAGAGAGGGTTTGGAATTGAACGGGTTACATCAGCTGCTTGTCTATGCGGATGACGTGAATATGTTAGGAGAAAATCCACAAACGATTAGGGAAAACACGGAAATTTTACTTGAAGCAAGTAAAGCGATAGGTTTGGAAGTAAATCCCGAAAAGACAAAGTATATGATTATGTCTCGTGACGAGAATGTTGTACGAATTGGAAATATAAAAATAGGAAATTTATCTTTTGAAGAAGTAGAGAAATTCAAATATCTGGGAGCAACAGTAACAAATATAAATGATACTCGGGAAGAAATTAAACACAGAATAAATATGGGAAATGCCTGTTATTATTCGGTTGAGAAACTTTTATCATCCAGTCTGCTGTCAAAAAATCTGAAGAATTTATAAAACAGTTATATTACCGGTTGTTCTTTATGATTGTGAAACTTGGATCTCACTTCGAGAGAGGAACATAGGTTAAGGGTGTTTGAGAATAAGGTGCTTAGGAAAATATTTGGGGCTAAGAGGGATGAAGTTACAGGAGAATGGAGAAAGTTACACAACGCAGAACTCCACGCATTGTATTCTTCACCTGACATAATTAGGAACATTAAATCCAGACGTTTGAGATGGGCAGGGCATGTAGCACGTATGGGGGAATCCAGAAATGCATATAGAGTGTTAGTTGGGAGGCCGGAGGGAAAAAGACCTTTAGGGAGGCCGAGACGTAGATGGGAAGATAATATTAAAATGGATTTGAGGGTGGTGAGATATGATGATAGAGACTGGATTAATCTTGCTCAGGATAGGGACCAATGGCGGGCGTATCTGAGGGCGGCAGTGAACCTCCGGGTTCCTTAAAAGCCAGTAAGTAAATAAGTAATAATAATAATAATATCAGAGTATTTATTACAGATATGAGGACTTTGAGGTAAGGGCTAATAAAGGCCGACATTTTCGTAGCCGTTCGTGGGATTGTACAGCGGTTTTGTTAACGTTAAACCATTAATTATTGGCTTATTTTACTTGGAATTTTTACCTTTGTCATTAAATTATTTTTTGGGGAGGGGAGATAGGCCTATTAGAATTTTTTTATTGTTGTCTACTTTAGGCGTGTTAATTTAAGTATTAAGTTAATTGAAAGGACTCAATAGAATTTAATTTAAACTTTATCATTTCAATAGCTGTCTATCGCCTCTACCGATATTTAAGTAAAAGGTTAACATTTCGTAACAGAAAATTTATACCAACATTTCAACTACATTTCGACTGTTGTATAAAGTTATCTTCTACAGAACAGTGCTATTTTCCACGTATATTATTACACTTATTGGGGAAAACATTGATTGTAATATCAATTAATGATATTCTGAAAAATTTCACTACCATTTCTCGTACTATCAACTGTTGAATACAGAAGGGACTTTTATTTGTAGGGCTTGATAGTTATTAATGCACAAATGGACAATGTGCGGTGTTCATAATCCCAAAAAGTAAGATATTTACTTAATTTATGTATTGTACTGTTGAAGTACATTATGTAATGTATACTATCAGAGTTTTCAGGCTTAATGCTTCTGTGGAAATTCATCCACACATAGCATTGGGGTTTTACATATAGTTGTCATTAATCCTTTACGAAAGAGCAATCCTTGCTTACCTGTGTAGTCTTGTAGTTGGGAGGAGGGGTAAAAGCTTATATTAACCAAAAGTAGAAAAAATTTTTTATACAGTTTGAGGCAATTAAATTTATCTCCTTAAATACGTATCTTTTATATTATTATTAATGTCGACGAGCTCTTTTCCCTACATTTAAGGACACTTAAGAGCTCACAAATCTAGCCTAGAATGAATGGGGTAATCAGAAAAAAGAGGATTTTCAGCACAAAGTTTAATTTTTTTAATGAAGCAATAACCATAAATGTAGCAGAAATTAAACTAAATAAAATTAGAATAATAATGGCGTTTACAGCATGTTTCTAATGCAAATAGTGGACGAAATATCGCTGTTAAACTTGTATCGTTCAGTATGATACAAGAAAAAGAATGTAAGAAAGTGGTGATGTTAGAAAAAATTTATCGCACAGGCACTTTATAAGTCCCAGAAAGGAGGCAGTGCGCATGATCAGACATACAATGAAACAAAATTAATAGTATTACCTCAACTAGTCCTTGTCTTGTGAACCAGGTCGCTCGTCCTCTGATCATGAGCACTGCCTCCTTTCTGGGGCTTGTAAAGTATCTGTGCGATGAAACTTTCTTCTAAGACTGTACACTTGCGACATATTTTTCTGTTTGAGTTTAGTAGAAGAGCAAAGGCAACGAAGACGGCTCGATACGGGGAGAATGTCATCGGAGAAATCACTGCAAGAAAATGATCCTGTCATTTCAACACACAACACCCGGTACAAAAGTTAGTGTCCATCCATAGATGATGATGTTATGAAAGCATCGTATACTATAAATTGCTTCCGAAGAATGTAACCATAACTGTTGACATTTATTGCCAATAACTCACACGCCTTACGGCCGCAATTGAAGAAAAACGACTGGCAAGACTGCATCAAATGCTGCTTCACCACGATAATGCACGCTCGCACTCCGCTAACACGACGAAATCATCAATGCAGGAACTTGGTTGGAAGGTGATTTCACATCCCCCATATTCTCCCGATCTTGCGCCCTCAGATTTCCTCCTTTTCCTTTCGGGATCCAACAAACTTCAAGGGAACTCATTTGATAACGAAGATGCTTTACAAATTTGACTTTACGACCTCTTTAACTCCAAACCAGCTTATTTATTCAGACACGGAATCGAAAAACTACCCCAGCGTTGTCAGAGTCATAGATAGTGTAGAGATTATATTACTGATTAATTTCTGTCTTCTGTTCACTTCAAAAACTCTTGTCACAGCGAAAAAACGCTACGAACTTTTGCATCAGCCCAGTATATCTCAGAACAAATTTTTGCCCATTTAACATCATTGTACTTTTTAACTCTATACACTTAACACAACTGTCGTAAAACAATTCTAAGCCTTTAAAAATTATTTCTCTTGGTCTGCAGACCACTCTTCCACAATATTTATTACCGTTTTATTTTATGAAAGCGTATTTCTTTTCAGTTTTTCTTTATTCTTGTTTTTGGTTCCGAATAGATAACAGCGTGAGGAAGATAAATCTGGCGAATATGGCGGATGGTCAATAAATTCAAAGTCAGCTCCATGGATGAATATATAATAGGATGCGAAACTTACTGAGTTTCCCGTAACACATGCTAGAGGCGCTAATGTAGAAACTGATCTTGCTGCCATCTGTTGGACGGTGGAGAATTTATTACATCTAGCAGCGCACCAAGTAACGAAAACAAAAACTAATTACTCCATGCATTTAGCAGTGCACCTGGCGACGAAAATGTTAAACTATGCAGAAAATATTCCTTCCCTCCCACCCTCATCGATATTCTCAACTAACCCAATTTAAAATAAAACATTTACATTTTTATTTCTCACACCATCTTCCACTGAAAATTCTTACCGGAGCCAACAGGAAGATAAAAGAGACAATCTATTTTACACTACCCAATTATAATATAACCAAACAGAGACAGAAAATAAAGCAAAAGGTTAGATAATAATTGGGATTGTGTTCTTTGGGTATTTAGTGTACAGCGCAATGGAAAAGTCTGCAAAAAATACTTAGATAGTTCAATTTATTATATTACTATTAATCAGCATGCTCGAACGAACGGATAAATAGAGAAGTCTGGGTAATCTACCCAACACGTAGTTCTAATGTTCACCACCCACGACATCAGGCCCTAATCATCTTATTTGAACCCCCTTCCGTTAGATGGTGCTGACCGCAGTTTCACATCCTATTATAATATATTCATCCATGGTTAGCTCCATAAATTTTCTGCAATGCAACGAGGAAGTTGGTATGTGTGCAGCATATCTTCGGAAGTTTTACCACGACTTTTTTCCACAATTTTTTTTCCGAAGTTTATGTAATAAATACCAGCTGCAGTATGAAAACCATGTCCAACGAATGAATCGTAATAGACTTCCAAAAGCTATGCTTCAATACCGTCCCCAAGGGAAGAGATCTTTGAGCCGTCCAAAAGAAAAGGTGGACCGAGAATGACTCACTGAGACCGTAACGGGCCTTGGGCCTTATGCTTGTTTTGATGATGATGATGATGATGATGATGATGATGATGATGATGATGATTATGATACACTCTCGCTACAATTTTACCAAGTTCTGAGTAGTCTGTTGAAAAGAAAATGATTTGCGTATCTTTTCTATGAATTTTTAACGCGAACTTTCTTTGAGCAAAGAGAGCCAGAATGTCTCAATTCTTTTGGCTGTTATTTTGCTTCTGGATCGTAAGGCCACTGTTTCATCCATAGTTAAGATACGATCCAAAATGGTAGAAGAATCAATCCTAAAACTGCAACAAAACGACTTGAAAATTGTCAGACTGAGTAATTTCTGATCGGTGTTCAGAAATTTTGGCATCCATTTAGCAGATCATTTTCTGATACTTACCGAAATCATTATGTAAGTTAGACCCACGTTCTAAAAGATACGCTCGTGGGAAACTTTCAACGTCTCTGATATGCATAGACCTACTTTTGAGCCGAATTTGTCGATTCTTCAGAATTATATAATGCACGGCATCGATATTTTCTGGAGTAGTGACAGATTTAGGTCTTCTAATACGGTGTTAATTTTGATCTCCGTTTTTCTGTTCTCAAATTCCACAACCTAATTTTTCATGGTGACGTACGAAGGACGATAATCCCTCAATTTATCCACCATATATGCTTAAATTTCCTTGCCGGACAACCCTTTCAAAAATAGGCACTACTTTGTCACCGAACGATGCTCAGTTTTATTAAAATTCATAATTAATGTGACAATCTTTAAAAATTCATAATATTGAATCAGACTTTATCACCAAATCTGGAGTAGCTATTTATCAAACAACATACAGTAATTTTTTCCATGGTAACTGCTTTCCCTTTTGTTTACAGCGAAGGTCAAAGGTTAAATACACATCAATTCCCCTTAGTACATCTATTATTGATGTGAGGATTCGTTGTCAGTGTAATATCGTTGCATTTTGTGGTAAAGGGATACCATTTACAGTTTCTTTGATGTCCATATACCAGTTATAACTCGGGAATAATTGCTTTTTGTGGTTTCCTGTTGTGACGTTATTAACTGAAAACCTGTTTCATCCGTTGATTGCTTCGGTTGGAGGTTAGGAGCAATTATCCGTAACTTTTTCTGTTGTGATAGGTCAGAGCTGAGCTCGTATTGTAAACGAGCTGGCCTGTGTTCAAATACTGGTTGAGGTTTTTCCGAGGTTTCCTCTCAACCCATTAAGAGCAAATGATGGGTACTTTCGGCTCTGGATCCTATAGTAATTTCGCCTGCATTATCAACTTGTCAGACACTAGATAAAGCTAGATATTCATTCATTCATAGTATTGTGCCCAAGGGCAGGTCTTTCACTGCAAATCCAGCATTCTCCAGTCTCCTGTTTTGTGCCTTCCTCTTAGTCTCCGCATATGATCCATATATCTTAATGTCTATTATTTTATATCTTCTGCCCCGAACTCTTCTCCTGTTCACCATTCTTTCCATTGCATCCTTCAATAGGCAGTTTCTTCTCATCCAGTGACTCAGCCAATTTTTTTTTCTCTTCCTGATCAATTTCGGCTTCATTCTTTCTTCACTCAGTCTTTCCAACATAGCTTCGTTTCTTATTCTGTCTATTCATTTCATACGCTCCATTCTTCTCCATGTCCACTTCTAGTCGCTTTTCTTCACTTCGTCGTAATGTCCATGTTTCTTCCCCATACAATGCTACACTCCAAACAAAGCACTTCACTAGTCTCATCTCTTCGGCAAACAGACAACTCTATTTTTTCTAAAATAAAATGTTGGTAGTAAGGAAACCGTATATTAAATTCCTCCCAATAATAAAGAATACCCGCCTGATACGTAGTCCCTGTAAATACGTGGTTTACACACGGTTCCTTGAAGAGCATCTTGTTGGGATTTTACCCTAATAACACCAATAATAATAATAATAATAATAATAATAATAATAATAATACCAGTATTATTATTATTATTATTATTATTATTATTATTATTATTATTAGGCGGCCGGGTAGCTCAGTTGGTAGAGCAGCTGGCTACGGACTGAAAGGTCCGGGGTTCGATCCCAGGTGGTGACAGGATTTTTTCTCGTTGCCAAACTTTCAGAACGGCCCCGAGGTTCACTCAGCCTCCTATAAAATTGAGTACCGGGTCTTTCCCGGGGGTAAAAGGCGGTCAGAGCGTGGTGCCGACCACACCACCTCATTCTAGTGCCGAGGTCATGGAAAGCATGGGGCTCTACCTCCATGCCCCCCAAGTGCCTTCATGGCATGTTACGGGGATACCTTTACCTTTTTTATTATTATTATTATTATTATTTATAATACATTTTTCGCGAAGCAACCTGGCAGTATTTATTTACGACCACACCCTTAGAATTTTTACAAAAAAAAATGTTTCATAAGCATCATTCCCGTATAAATTGATTCGTTGATACTGATTGTGAACAAAATCCAGTCATAATCGTAATCAATTTTCGGTTTATCAGGAATGCAGACAGCATGTATTTCCGTGAAAACTCCTGGTTGATTGTTAGAGAAGGCCGTATGGCCTTAACTCTGCCAGGTTAAATAAAACATTATTATTATTATTATTATTATTATTATTATTATTATTATTATTATTATTATTATTATTATTATATTTTTGCAGTCTCACAACCTTCTTTCTCTTTATACAGTAGTTCGTGTAAAAAAAACTAGTGTTCTGTAACCAGCATTTATGACAAAAATGAGAGTAGAAATCTTGTATTAAAGCGCGAAATTTTTTGTCCAGGGGTATACAATGTACAGTGTATTTACAGAACAGTCTTCGGAGATGTCAAAAATGCATTGAAGCATAAGAACACTTCGTACATCTCCTGTAAGATGCACATGTATTCACTTTTAAGTTGTTTATAAACATTTTCCCTGCTAAACAGGTTTCAGAAATTAGCCTAAAGTTGCTATCGTAGAATTGGCGGCTGATTTCATCGTAACTGTGCGATATGTATAACAGAAAATGTCGCAGAGTTTTGCGGAGTAAGGGAAGAGTTATATGGAGAACCTTGTACTTAAAACCTCATTACCAATCGTTGTTCAACTGTTTGTGGATAATGAAAAAAAAGAATATCTACAATCCTACCATTCCCTATTATCTCAAAAAATACCAGCTAAAAGAGCTTGAAGTAATCGGACTTCTGGTTGGAGCAAGAGGTACCACTACTCTCTTCATGAAAAATGTGTTTAAGAGGCTTGGAATACCTACATCTATTATTCCGACTGTAACCTTAGCTGCATTGAAAGGGTCAATTGCTCTCCTGAAGAATCACCTATATTCGAAATCAAACAATAGGTATATTTTTACTAATCTAAAAAAAAAAAAAAATATTTGCAGGAAATTTTTTGTAGGAATTTCATTGTTAAAACATAATCAATGGTTTTTCATGAACTTGTAAAAATTTCTATGGTTAAGTACTCTTTGTCCCTTGTGGCAGCTCACGAATGGTGAGAAGATATATAAATTAGTACAGTTTTGCGCCTGACGTGATTACTTACTCGGAATAAATTGTTTTTTATTTGTTGTCTGATGCATCTTCGCCTACTGGTTAGCTACGCTGGCTACTAACCAGCGGGTCTCGGATTCGGTTCGTGAATTTTTCAAGGGACTTTTTCCTTGGTTACATATTGTTTCTCGACACTCATGGCTTTGGTATTTGCCGTTAGGATTTAGTTAAAGAGTTGCAATAGTTAGGAGACTGACGTATCGTACCAAAAATACGTTGAGATGACTCCACTAAAGAATTACTAGGGGTCTCTCGCTGTCCGATGTATAGTGAGGGTCACATAAGAACAGTTCCTAAACAGCAAATATTGCCGTCTTGTCAGTGTTGCCAACTGTTACCAGATATCACACGATCCTTCGTACTAAATGACTTATTTACTTACCGTACTTTATGTTGGACGTTTATTCTAAATAATTCAATAATTTGTAACATATTTTCGTAGGCAAACTATACGAGAAAGGGATCAACATGTCTAGTATTCTGTCTGGCAATACGAAATTCATTGGTTTGACTAAACAATTGACTCACGAGACCTAACCTAAAAATGTATTTTGTTTGATCACATGAAATTATTATTAGTACTAACTCCGAAAACTTACCTGACTATAGTCTTAAATTATAACCACAACGCAACACATAAAATAACTATTATGTATTAATATTAATACTGATATTTATTAATTATTAGTATGTTTAAATTTCATTAGTTTCCAGTAACAGGCTCAGAAATCTAGTACAATTTCAATTTCATGGAACTCTAGTACCGATAAATATACTAGTTACAAAATTACTACCATTTGTCAGTATTGAAACTCGAAACGAAGTTGGCAAAAGAAAATTCAACCTGCAAACTAGAAAATCACCACAATCCACTAGCATATGTAGTAATGGGGAAAAAATGGTTAGGTTTCACCCTTAGGGTATGAAGTAAGCTAACCCAGACTATACTGTACTTAGAAAAAGAATGTATTTTGAAATTATTTTCTTTTCCATTAGGCTATTTTTGAGGTGTTGAGAAATTATCTGAAGATCGTTTTCAGATGTGCTTTTAGTTTTTATAGGTGGACTTTTGTTCTTGTAGGAATTATTTCAGAAATTCCGAGATCCTTGAAGCGCAGTTTTGTGGCGCACTTTGGTTTCCCTCGCTTGCAGACACGCTCCTTGTAGCACGAAGCAGCCGTGCAAGCGGTCATTATTCATCTCTGAGCAGGTCTTTTGTTTTCTTCTCCACTCGGGCGAGCGAGGGAGTCACAGACCTCCTCGAACGGAATGAGAAAAAGTAGAAATGGAAGAGCAGCAGGAGTAGGAGGTCGTGTTCTTCCTGCAGAAAGCGCACTCACCTTCTACTTTTGTTTAGCTTTCTAAATCCAATATATCTCTCTCTCTCTCTCTCTCTCTCTCTCTCTCTCTCTCTCTCTCTCCCTCCCTCTACAACCCCCTCCCTTGAGCTCTTATTACGATAATCCCGCGCTTTCAAGGTTGAGGACTGGCTCTCTTGGAATTATGAATCATAAATCGGATTCCTGCACTCTGACATCATCGGCTATCGCTTGTGTGTTGCTGTATTGTTATTAGCTTATCAACTCATCATTAAAGCTCTGATATACTCGTACAGTATGCATTAGGTAGGCCTATACAGAGTGATTCACGAGGATGTATACCTTATTTTATTTCAAGGAGTGCAGTTTGGTGGCTCCTTTGAACACCGAACTGCACTCCTTGAAAAAAATAAGGTATGCCGTCCCTTATACTGGTGACAGACTACAGTACTAATCGCGATTAGCACTTATCGCGATCAGGTCCGATCGCGATTACCGAAAATGTGGTGACACACTAGGTCACGCTTGGTCCCGTCTGGTCAACAACTGAATTACCATAGAGAAAACAATTTTCTCTATGTACATACGTATATGTTTCCTTCCTCGACAACACCTAAGTTCATACTTATGTTTGTTCATTGTTTTTTCTTTTTTTGTTGTTTCTTGCAGCTTGATATGTGAATTTATTTGTTAAAATTGTTATATGCTTTACAATGTAAACTGATACAATTTATATCATTACTATTTATATTATTTTGAAAAGAGATTTTATAACGTATAAACTTTATATCATCATGCCAAAAATTTATATTATTTTGTAATAAACATATCTTTAAAATCAACCCTAACCTCAAGGATAGCGTCGTAATGGAGACTGAAATTGAAAATCTGGAAAAGAAACCAGTTCCAGTTTGTAATCCATTATTTATTGAAATGAAACATCTTTCAGCAGCCTTCTATTGCTCTCTATATATATGAAATATGAATAATTCGTCTGTCATTTGTTAATATATTTCTTTTTAATTTTCTCACATCATCATTAAATTTCTCCACTACGTCTAATAGTAGCCAAATTCATTTTCTAGCCATTCATTTTCGTTTCTATTTCATATAATACAATGCAAGGGGTAACAAAATTTCACAGCAGAAGCTATCACGACTTCCTAAATAATACAAATCAAGATTATTCGAAACCAAAGATTACTAAAATGTTACTTTCGTCCACTGGGCCGTGCCTCAGCGCGATTATCTTGTTCTGGAAACAGGATTTAGCTCCTGATCGCGATCAGGACGGTAACACACTACAAACCCGATCGCCATTAGGTCGATAATCGTGATTAGTGACTGTAGTCTGTCACCAGTATTACGGAGCTTTATTTTCGAAGACATTCTGAGAAAAAAAAAGTCATGTAAACATTTGTCTTAATCTCAATATTTTCAGAATTACACTAATTTGAAATTGTTTGTAAAATACCTTTTTTTTCTTTAGTTTTAAGAGTAAAACAATATGACAAATAGAGAATGAACTATTCAGAAGTACCATTTCTTTATAATTAGGTAATAATCTGAAGCTGAAAATGTGTTGTGAATTCCATAGTTGCTTCGTACAGATTTTTTTTTCGATTTTTAACTACAAAATTACATTTTCTTACGCATTTATCACAATAATTGTTACAAATCACGCCACTCTTGTAAATTATTCAAGACTGTACATTAGGATGCATAATTAAACTGTAAAGAATCAAGTTTCTAAAGTCGTATGATTTGTAACCATTTTTGTGATTAGTACGTAAGAATGATGTCATTTTTAGTTAAAAATTGAAAAACAAAATCTGTACAAAGCAATTAACAACACATTTTTAGCTTCAGGACATTAGCCAATTAAAGAAATGACACTTTTGAATAGTTCATTCTCTATTTGTAATAGTTTTTAACCTTAAAACTGAAAACAAAAGGTATTTTACTGACAACTTCAAATTAGTGTAACTCTGAAAATATTGAGATTAGGACACATGCCTATATGACATTTTTGCTCAGAATGTCTTCGGAAATAAGCTCCGTAAGTGACGGTAAATCCTCGTGAATCACCCTGTATAGTATGACCAAACCATATACTGAGCCAGGTATATGAAGCCTGAAAAACTTCCCCTATATGAAATCCATACGGGACACCAAAAGTCTCATATTCACGCACATTATGTGAAACAACGAGTCACAGTCAGGATAGGAGAAGGAGTGTCAGGGGAAGTGGGATAGGGAGAGAAATGCAGCAAGGATGGCCTTTTATGTCCTGTCCTGTTCCACATCTGCTTGGAGGATTTAGTGAAGAACTGTTTTCAGAACATGGGAGGAGTGATAGTAAGAGGAAGAAGAATAAAGTGCATAAGATTTGCTGATATGACGTTGTTAGCAGAAGAGGAGACGATACTAAGGGATATGCTACTGGAGCTAAATGACAACTGTGAACAATATGAGATGAAGATAAATTCAAGCAAAACGAAGGCCATATTTATCGGAAGAAAAATAAAGAAGGTAAAGGTGCGAATTCTAAATGAGACAGTAGACAAGTGGACAGCTTCAAATACTTGGGGTGTACTATAAGCAATAACATGAGCTGCTGCCAGGAATTCAAAAGGAAGATAGCAATGACCAAGGAATCTTTTAATAGAAAAAAGAGCATCTTCTGCGAACCTCTGGAATAAGAACTAAGGAAGTGACTAGCGAAATGCTTTGTGTGGAGTGTGACATTGTAAGGAGCAGAAACATGGACATTACGACGACGAAGTGAAAAGAAACGACTAGAAGCATTTGAAATGTGGATATGGAGAAGAATGGAACGTGTGAAATGGACAGACGGAATATGAAACGAAACTGTGTTTGAAGGAGTGGGTGAAGAAAGAATGATGCTGAAACTGATCAGGAAAAGAAAAAGGAATTGGTTGGGTGACTGGCTGAGAAGAAACTGTCTACTGAAGGATGCACTGGAAGGAATGGTGAACGGGAGAAAAGTTCGGATTAGAAGAAGATGTCAAATAATTGACATCAAGATATAGTCTATGGATCATATGCGAAGACTAAGAGGAAGGCAGAAAATAGAAAAGACTGGAGAATACTGGATTTGCAGTGAAAGACCTACCCTTGGGCAGAACACTGTGAATGAATGACATGATGGTAAAAATATAGGATATCATTTAAAAATATTCTCGATGAAGACATAGCTCGCACAACAATAGTCGCAAACATATTTTGTTTCTGTAGAAATATTCCTTTCTAAATACAGGGTTTTACTTGGCTCAGATTTTTGTCCAAAATCCTCTCATCCAATTTTAACTGCAATTATATTTTACTTTTTAAAAACCGTCTACGCTTATGGAGATGAAGAATGCCATAATTTGTTTCGCCTTGATTTTCGTATAATATGATTTCATTTGTACTGTTTATTTGTCCGGATGATGTGAAATATCGTAGTTGAACGTTTCTGCATCTGCTGTATGACATGGTTAACTCGTCTGAGTGGAAAAGTCGTGGTTTAACCGTGAAATGAGAAGCCAGTGAAGTGGAACCAGTAACTGTATTCAGGGCATTGATCCTGTGTCAAAGGAGGCAAATATAATTGATCGATCGGATTCTGCAGATTGCAAGCGTTCTTTGCTCGAAGTAATCAGGTGAAAAGCTCTTCTGAGTCTTACATCTCTATTAATATTAGTAATGGAGTCGAAATAAATTACTACGGTGGTTGGGGTAAGCAGTTTAGTCGTGAAGTCGATTTCATTATGGAAAATTTCTCTTTCATCTCGGCAAAACTTTTCAGAACGTTTCATTACTAAATACATAAATTAACGAGACTTGCTTATAAATTGGAAATGTTCCCCTCCATGGCTCGAAACGTAATGTTAGCGACTGCTATCTAGCGGATCTACGTACGTTTTTATCGATAGGGAATTAGCGATTTGTGTTTCAATAGTGATTGACAGTGCATGCATCTTTCTCTTATACGAGAGAAGATCGAAAAGTAATACACTAGTAATATGCGTTACAAGAGCGGTATGTTGATGTTTTCATGTTCGAGGAAAAGTTTGAAAAAGCGAAACGTAGTTGAGCTTTTTTAATTTCCGAGAACATGAAAACAAACATACCGCTCGTGTATCGTACATTATTTTGTGCGAAGATCGTTTATTACATACCTGAAAGAGGAATTTCTAATTAGTTGCAATGAAATCTCCATCTTGGTTACTGTTCAATGACGGAAACTTTGGAAAACAAATATATCTGTCTTCAACATTGTTCCTATAAAATGTTTTCTGTGTTTACTATACTCCAGCAGGCCGTGATATACGTCTGTCTTCCCCCCCCCCCCCCAGTCTATAAATGTGAACTTAAAACAAACGGTAAGGTTATGTAATGATTTATTTTTCATTTTAATATTTTAACAATATTATATATAACATATTGCAGTAATAACATCGGCACCTGGAATCTTGTTGATTTTTTCACGGCTTTCTTAATGTTACTTGCATCACGAATGCAATAACTTTATTGGAGTAGTAGAGTTTACTTAATTTTTGCAAATATTAAAAAAAAATAATTAACAGTGCAATTTAGGTGAAAATGCAGTGATAAGTTTCCAATTTATAATTATTACTATGTTAAACGTCTCTAAAAATAATATGTTAAAAGCCTAAAGCAGTAAAATGAATGTCGCGCTTAAGCGGTAAGAAGAGGGAAATTGTTATGTGTGTTACGTTGGGAATACTGAATGTGGTATTTCACACTTACCGCGTATTGGTTTTGTGCGGAAAGCAAGCAAATACGAACGATCTCGCACAAAACAATTTTTTGTGGCAAAACGAAATAATGCAAAAAAAGCTACAGATTTTACCTATTTTTCTACACATGAACCAAGTCTCTCGACACATTTCCCCCATCGTGACACCAGATTCAGTACATCTCGTTCATAAAACTCCGTTTTCTGGGTATATACCCACCTGCGCACGACCGATTTCACTTCTTCATCCGAACCAAAGCGTTGGCCTCCTAGACATTTTTTCATTGGTCTGAAGAAGTGAAATTCAGACGGTGCGAGATCTGGACTATAGAGGGGTGACTGCCGCCTCAATGTCTCTGACATAGGGTGGTGTTGCAGCGGTCACTGGTCGGCCGATACGTGCTTCGTCGGTAATATTTACTCGGTCCTCTTCGAAGAACCTGTCAATAATTGTGGTCCATTCACGTTTGTTAAGCACTATTACCATACCAAATTTGTCTCCGATTAAAATATACGGCACCGAAATTCCATTCAGTGAATCAGTAAAGAACCTAGGTATTTATATGGATAAAAGTTTAAATTGAAACATTCAAGTCAACTAATCCACTCGTTTAGGCGATTGAAGAATATTCTACCCTTTTCCCTGAAAAAGATGTTAGTGCAAACACTCGTGATGCCCCACTTCGATTACTGTGATATTCTGTTCACTGACCTAAGCGTTACTTCGGCGCAGAGACTACAACGTGTTCGTAATATGTGCGTCCGTTTCGTCTGCAATATTGCCGGGCTGATCACCTAACACCATCCCTCGAAATGTCGTCCTGGCTGCGTCTAGAAGATCGTAGAAAAATCCACCGTCTTTCCCTCCTCTTTCAATATTGCATTTCTCCACTCCTGTCTATCTTGCGTCTCGTTTTCAAAATTTATCCACCCATCATAACTTAGACACACGATCACAACACTCCTCAATATTATCCATTCCCTCCCATCGAACATCCTCATATTCATCTTCTTTCACTGTGGCTGTTCCTCGGCTTTGGAATTCCCTACCGAGTAATGTCAGGGACTGTCAGACATCAAACCAATTTAAGAATGGACTAAGGAAATATTTTTCTAACAATTCTTGTTAACAATAATAGCTGTTTCAAGTTTCTCAATGTTCAAAGGTTATATTGCATCACCTATTTTAAAATCTTCATTGAACATCATCAATCACCATCTCTATTCATCTTTATAATATTCAATGTATATTATTTATTTTCAGTAAATTTTTATTGTTTTGATAGCTACCACATCTTGTCGCAGAATATTATTATTTTTAATTTCATTATGTATTTTTAACATTAATTTACATTTTCTTTTTTGTTCATTTGAATTGATTAGGATGCCGATATTTAAAATCCAACAAGATTTGAACGGCTATCATTTCGATATACTCGTATATGTATGTATGTATGTATGTATGTATGTATGTATGTATGTATGTATGTATGTATGTATGTATGTATATCACAGAATAAATATTTAAATGATCTCATTTTATTATTATTATTATTATTATTATTATTATTATTATCATTTCTTACCAATGTTTATTATTGTCTCACTAACATTACTTATCCAACTTTCATTACGTATTTACTTTCATGTTGTTTTATGGTCTAGATATTAATGTAATAATGATGTAACCAATTGTATTCAATTAGAATTAGAGTCTGGCTGGGCGGAAGAGAAGGCCTACTGGCCTTAGATCTGTCAGATTAAGTAAATAAATAAATAATTAAATTATTACATCTGGATCATCTTCCACATCTGATTTTTCCCCGGGAAAATTATACATATTCTTCAGTCGTAGCCTTTCTTTCTCGTTAGCCTGAGTTTTTCGATATGACGGAAGCATTTTTTATGGCAACAGAAGTGGAATGTCCGTCCCACAAAATCCTTTCACTTTTTTCTATTAGTGTAGGTGAACGTTACACGTAAAAAATGAACAGAACTGTCCCCCATAAAAATCACACAAGATCTTTCTGTGACTGGACTCATAATATTTCATTTGGTGAGGAACCGTTAGTTGACTGACGCAGTTGTGGCTACTACTCCAGTAAGGTGTCGAGCCCCACTGTTTGAGAAGCCGGGGCTACACAATCGGGTGCACTCCGCTCTTTGTTGTGTAATATTCGCCTGCCTGTCTTGGCTGTGTTTACGGCAGAGCAGTTTTTTACGCAATAGGCCCAGCATTACCCTAATTAAATGGCACAGTTGCTACCTCGTGGCTTGCAGACGTGCTGGCTCTGATACAATCAGGTCCGCCTTGCACGGGGCTAGGGAGTGTCGCTATGCAACTGCGAACATGCATTTCACAAATACATCCCTTGCGTGCCACACGGATCGAGCGTTACTCTTCGCTGATGCGGTATGGCATAGTTGCGCCCCGAAGAAATCAGGTAGCAGAAGGGACATGGCATAGTTGCGCCCCGAAGAAATCAGGTAGCAGATGGGACATGGCATAGTTGCGCCCCGAAGAAATCAGGTAGCAGATGGGACATGGCATAGTTGCGCCCCGAAGAAATCAGGTAGCAGATGGGACATGGCATAGTTGCGTCCCGAAGAAATCAGGTAGCAGATGGGACATGGCATAGTTGCGCCCCGAAGAAATCAGGTAGCAGATGGGACATGGCATAGTTGCGCCCCGAAGAAATCAGGTAGCAGATGGGACATGGCATAGTTGCGCCCCGAAGAAATCAGGTAGCAGATGGGACATGGCATAGTTGCGTCCCGAAGAAATCAGGTAGCAGATGGGACATGGCATAGTTGCGCCCCGAGGAAATCAGGTAGCAGGATGGACATGGCATAGTTGCGCCCCGATGAGCATAGTACACACGAAAGTGATTGTCATAAAATAAATAAATTACTTAAAAATATTACAGTGATAGCTGCATTGAAATCAGGTAGGCCTAGCGTATGATCAATTTTGCTATTTAAAATAACACTCTTTTATTGATCACACACAATAAATGAAGTGCATTTTTTGTTTCTACATCGATATCTTAACCCTACGGTACAGGGTTTCGAAAATTGAAATTTAGAACCATTATCAATCATTAACTCTTCACCCTTTTCACTAAACTTAACATTCATTTTAAATTAACCTCACTATACGCCACAGACGGTGTGAAAATCACTAATAAAATGTCAAGACTGCTAAGGCCCCATATTCCAACAGTTCACTCATTTGAATATGTCAGTTAATAAAGTACTGCCAACTTCATGGTGTTCTTTTAACGGTAAGCTATCGATAATCACTGCATAAACAGTAGAAAAATAGTTAATAAAGTACTGTCAATTTCATGGTGTTCATTTTAACGGTATCGATAATGAATATAAATCGAATAAGAAATCAGTAAGGTTGGTTGATTACGAGGCTCGAATTTCCGTAGTGTCTTTTTCTCTATCTATTTCATCGGGGCGCAACTATGCCATGACCTTTTCTCTACCTGAAGGGAACGGGGCGCAACTATGCCATGCCTTTTTCTCTACCTGACGGGAACGGGGCGCAACTATGCCCACAAAACAGGGACCCTTTTTTATATGCTGCATTTTATCTGACCGTGTGGCGCAACTATGCCTTGCCCGACTTGATGGCTTGGGTACCAACTTTGGATCGGTGAATTCCAGGACAACATATATGAGGCATAGGAAAAAACAGTTCTAGGACCAAAAACGACGATTTAAGAGGAATTAAGGGGAATTTTTCTTGTGGGGAAGTAATCTATGTGAATAAAGTACAGCCCATCACATTTTAATTTAATGCGTTGATTATGTTAGCCTACAATATTGTTACGAATCATGACCCATTTCAATGAAACAGAATTATTGATATAAGAAAGTAATAAAAGTTTTAATAAATCAAGCATGGTGGTACAATAGACTCTTATTCGGGAGATCCCGGGTTCAAACTCCGTTCTCGGCCAATCTGACTGATGTTTTCCATGGTTTCCTTCAATCACAAAGGCAAATGTCTGATTGGAAATTTACATACCATGTTTCATCACCGTATTAATGACCTTTAACATAATTCATTCACTGTGTTCTGCCCAAGGACAGATCTTTCACTGCAAACCCAGCTTTCTCCAATCTTTCCTATTTCCTGCCTTCCTCTTAGTCTCCACATATGATCCATATATCTTAATGTCGTCAATTATTTGATATCTTCTTCTACCCCAACTTTTCTCCCGTTCACCATTCCTTCCAGTGCATCCTTCAGTAGGCAGTTTCTTTTCCTGATCAGTTTCAGCATCATTCTTTCTTCATCCACTCTTTCCAACACAGTTTCGTTTCATATTCCGCCTGTCCATTTCACACGTTCCATTTTTCTCCATATCCACATATCAAATGCTTCTAGTCGCTTTTTTCACTTCGTCGTAATGCCCATGTTTCTGCTCCCATACAATGCCATATTCCACACAAAGCACTTCACTAGTCTCTTAATAATAATCAAAATATGAAATCAGTCAAAATGAATACAAACCGTATAAATACACAATAATAGTTCACGGACAAACACTATGAGCTAGATATTAACGCGTGTTTAAATAAATTAAAAAAAAATAGTCGTAACATAGCTAATTTTCTCGAACAGTAAATACAAATAAATTGGTTATTGTTATATTCTGATTCACTTCTTTAATGCTGAAGGATACACCGAGGTGAAAATTTGTCATTTTTTGTCCAAAAATCACATTTTTTATTTTTAGCATTAAAAAATTGTTTATGGTCTAAGGAAGCTCTGGGTCAATTTTCATGTGTTATGCCCCTCCTATTGCATGTTACGGCGGCCATTCTTAAAAGGCTTCGCGCTCTGGGTAGGTATTTAAAATGTAAAACTATTTTTTACACATTTTGCTTTACTAATGCTATTTCTTCTACAAATTTTGTATTACATGCATGATTTTTTGTGAGAGTGTTTGAATATGTGTGTAACAAACAAACTATCAGGATTTTCTTTAAGTGACACAGTTTTAAAATATTAATTTGTTTTTACAACAGTTGCTAATTTTTTTTACTTGTTTCTAGAATTGACAATATAAATATATATATATATATATTTTTTTTATTATTTTTGGGTGAAACTAATGAAAAACCTGGATAGTAAGTTTTGTTTGGAAGGGTTTGAAAGTTACAAAAATGGAATTTCAAACAAAAATGTTAAAATTTGTAGGAGAAATAGCAATTTTTTTTAAAAGTCATTTAATTTTACAAAAATGTTAACTCACATATTTTTAAACCAAATCTGATAAAATTCAGTATACACACTATTTATATACAACATAATAACTGTGCAAAATTTGAGACTTCTAGTTTGTTTAGTTTATAAAATTGAAATTTCCCCTCATAGTGCCCTTAAAAATATACTTACAGCATTTTTCCTAAAATGAAGTATTGCAGAGAAATTTATTTCCCACGTGAAATCCCTGTGTCCTGTACTTTGATTTCCATAGCATATAAATATTCCCATGGTGAGTTAGAAGTAGCTATATTAAAGGCATAAAGGAACTTTATTTTGGTCCATTGTGGGAGAGTTCCTTCATTTCATATAGCAAAATTACTAAAACAACGCACAATTTGAAGCTGTTTTGTAACCATGCATTACGATAGCAGTATATTTTTGTAAGTGTAGCAAATAGCAAAATAAAGCATGATTTAAAAGAAATATAATGAGGCTTGATTAAAAAAAATAAAATCATAATTAACAATAAATAACGCATAAATCTTGTTCTTAACTACAGGGACATCATTTTACTAACATTTTTAATATTAACTTGCCTTTACCTCTGGATCAACGCCGTTTGCTCCCGCTTCCACGACTGGAGTTCGATGATACTGGCGTAATGTACAAACAAATCACTTTACTAGATATAGGAGGGAAGAAAAGTAGTTCATCCATTTACGTAAACTAGGAAATATTGCGCTTTTGAGTTTAATCATTTTCATTAGGTTTTTGTTTAATCAAAATACAGTACAGTATTAACAGTGAGTGTTTTTACTCACGAACTGAGCTGTCCATGTGGACGTATTCATTATGCAGTGTATATTATACTGTCTACAGCACATTAGCGTACAATATAGAGAATGAAGTTAAATTGAAAAATAATCATAATATGGATATTTAAATACATTTTTTTAAATGGTGGCTGTTCATTTCGATACAGGCTTCAGTTCTAATGTGCATATTATCGCACTATAGACTATTGTACTTAATTCCAATCACCAGTTTCGTTCTTCGTACTAGTAACTCATGTTGAAATAATTCTGTACCTACTCTATAAAAAAGTACCTTACGTACTGTAAATTCAATCTTCACTTCTGCCCGATCCGAAAAGATAAAATTATTCAGACATACTATCTACTGTCCGTCCAAGTGATTATGTCGTAGGGTCGTAGAAAGGAGGGAAATCACGTGACAGTTAATTACTTAACGAAGCCCTTTTATTTAAGTTATTTTAAACAGTTGTATAATATTACGTAAACGTCCAATTCCTGACAGAAATTAATGTTCTCAGAAAAGAGCTAAGACAGCCCAGCCACTAGCTGGCGAATAAAAGCTGGTGGGGGAAACCGAGATACGACAAATGGATGACAGTACCTGTGCGAAAATGATTCAATATTGAAAGCTCTTTCGTCACTGGAAAACGCGAACATATTTTTGGAACGTACAGTGGCGACTATGACTGTATATGCGGTCTTGGATCTGTGTGGAGGACGGTTGAGCTTCATTAGTAGAAGGGGTGGGAGTGAAGTACATTCAAAAACTTAGGTACAATAAAAATTGAAGTAAAAATAAAATGATGTCCCTGTACTTTTATAATACATTCCTCTATTCGCCGGTATGCAGCGGCAACTTCTTTTGCACGTATGCTGTGCGTGTAGTCTATACAGCGACGTAGTTATGATTTGCATTCAAAGCATATTTCCTCTCGGCTTTGCTCGTCAGGTGGCCGTGACTTCACTGCCAACACTGTAACACTGACCTAGGTTAGGAAGATATTAATTTAATTGATGACGTTTAGTTCATCTGAACTTACATCGTGATTCACAACTTCCCCGATCGTCTTTGTGACCTCCTCTCTCCTCGTCTTTACTTCATACATTGCTCACGTCGTTGCATACCAGGTGCAGCTTCCTTTGCCGTTGGACGTGACTCTCTTCACTTGTATTTTAAGATTTTCGTCACGTTTCTATAGCAAGCCGTTAATGAGAACTACAATTTAAAGCACTTGAAAAGAAAGAAAATTGTCTTTAAAAGACGGCAAATGTGGGAATTATGAACAGGGCGTACTGCCGACCGCGGTAGTAATAGCTAAGGTGCCAGAAGATCATGACTAGGCCGTGGATTTTTATGTAATATCAGAGTGCGAAATATGTACATAAAAATGTAATAAATATCGGAGAAATATGTAATTAAATATGTAATATTAATAAAATATGTAAATTAAAATCACTATTTACTAATGCATTAAATTCACAAATATGTCGTCATAATTTAAATTGTCAGTTGAAGTGGTAGGATGCAGCCTGGAAAGTTGATTTGCCATTTCCACCAATTGTATAGTTTGCGAATACAACTTGTCTCTGCCACCATCTATGATTTTCGTCCACACCTGTGGAGAACGGTTAACGCGTCTGGCGCGAAACCAGGTGGCCCGGGATCGATTCCCGGTCGGGACAAGTTATCTGGTTGAGGTTTTTTTCCGGGAGGTTCCCTCAAACCAATAGGAGCAAATGCTGGGTAACTTTCGGTGTTGGATTCCGGACTCATTTCACCGGCATTATTTCTTTCATCTCATTCAGACGCTAAATAACCTAAGATGTTGATAAAGCGTCGTAATAGTAGTATACGTTACATGAGCAGTATGTTGACGTTTTTATGTTCGAGGAAAAGATTGAAAAAGCGAAACGTAGTTGAGCTTTTTTAATTTCCGAGAACATGAAAACAAACATACCGCTCGTGTATCGTACATTATGTTGTGCGAAGATCGTTTATTACATACCTGAAAGAGGAATTTCTAATTAGTTGCAATGAAATCTCCATCTTGGTTTCTGTTTAATGACGGCAACTTCGGAAAACCAAAATATCTTTCTTCAACATTGTTGCTATAAAATGTTTTCTGTGTTTACTATACTCCAGCAGGCCGTGATATACGTCTGTCTTTTTTTTCCCCCAGTCTATAAATGTGAACTTAAAACAAACGGTAAGGTTACGTAATGATTTATTTTTCATTTTAATATTTTAACAATATTATTTATATAACATATTGCAGTAATAACATCGGCATCTGGAATCTTGTTGATTTTTTCACGGCTTCCTTAATGTGACTTGTATCAGGAATGCAATAAGTTTCGTGGAGTAGTAGACTTTACTTAATTTTTGCAAATATTTAAAAACAATAATTAACGTTGCAATTTAGGTGAAATTGCAGTGGTAAGTTTCCAATTTATAATTATTACTATGTTAAACGTCTCTAAAAGTAATATGTTAAAAGCCTAAAGCAGTGAAATGAATGTCGCGCTTAAGCGGTAAGAAGAGGGAAATTGTTATGTGTGTTACGTTGGGAATACTGAATGTGGTATTTCACACTTACCGCGTATTGGTTCTGTGCGGAAAACAAGCAAATACGCACGCTCTCGCACAAAATAACCTACAAAATCTATGATTTTCTTGTGCCTTAAGATTTCCTAGAAAAATATTTTTGCATCGCACACATAATGATATTTTGACTTATCTGACACCCCACCCAAACCTCTCGACAATAACCTACTTTAAATTTGTAACAAAGATAAATAACCGGCGCACGTGACCATCCCAGATTCTGAGAAAGCATTAGTACAAATATATAGAGTTGAGGCACCCCGATGTATTCTGTTTTACAAACAAAGGGTTGGAATTCCCAGTTTTATGTTTGTTTCTATTATTTTTAAAAGAACTGTTCTCTTAAGTCAGCTTAAAATTGAAGTATTTTCTATAGTTGTGAACAAAACATAACGACGTCAGTTTCGGGCCCTTTACTAGGATCGTGTACTAAAGTGAGAACAAAAGGCGCCCTCCAGGCGGTGTTATGGGACAGGGACGTTAAGATTTATTTCCAAGTAGGCCCTATATAGGCTATTATGAAAAAAAAATGCAATACTTTACTCTGGAAAATAAAACGAATTTAATTAAAAAGTAAAAAACTCAATAATTGCCTAGATATGTACAAACATGTTACATTTCTTACATAATTTGTAAAATATGTAATATTACTAAGAATATGTAAAAATATGTAAAATGAAACTCGACTATAATCGCATCAGAAGTACAAATCGCCGACATTTGTCATTTTCAGTAGTCTACAAATAAAGGAATGCAATTTGTAATTACATAAGAATCCGGCCCTAATCATGACTGTGAGTTTACATCCCTTCTGAGACATGGATGTTTGTCCGTTTTCAGTGTGGTATCCCGTTTTATCACAGTTTGAAATCTGAAGTCAAACCATGCTGTTATAACTAGGGACCGGATTTTTTTTAGGTTTCTAAAAAGACCATTTTAGGTTTTTGAAATAGGTGAAATAGGTTTTTTTAGTTTTTATATTCAACCTGTGAAAGACGTCGCAAAAACTGCCCGATTCACTTAGCAGTGAAAACAACTGTGGAGAATCCTTTGAAGAGATGGAAAAATTCAGATATCTTGGAGCAACAGTAACAAATATAAATGACACTCGAGAGGAAATTAAACGCAGAATACATATGGGAAATGCCTGCTATTATTCGGTTGAGAAGCTTTTGTCATCTAGTCTGCTTTACAAAAAAACTGAAAGTTAGAATTTACGAAACAGTTATATTACCATTTGTTGTGTATGGTTGTGAAACTTGGACTCTCACTTTGACAGAGGAACAGATGTTAAAGTGCTTAGGAAAATATTTGGGGCTAAGAGGGATGAAGTTACAGGAGAATGGAGAAAGTTACACAACGCAGAACTGCACGCATTGTATCGTTCACTTGATATGATTAGGAACATTAAATCCAGACGTTTGAGATGGGGAAGGCAAGTAGCACATGAGTGAATCTAGAAATGTATGTAGAATGTCAGTTGGATTTTTTTTATTTTAGTTGGTTATTTAAATCAACTACTAGGTTATTTAGCGTCGATGAGATTGGCGATAGCGAGATGTTATTTGGCGAGATGGGGCCGAGGATTCGCCATTGATTACTTTGCATTCACATTACGGTTGGGGAAAACCTCGGAAAAAACCCAACCAGGTAATCAGCCCAAGCGGGATTCGAACCCGCGCCCGAACGCAACTTCAGACCGGCAGGCTATTAAAAATGTTTGTGCGAGATCGTGCGTATTTGCTTGGTTTCCGCACAAAACCAACCCGCGGTAAGTCTAAAATTCCACATTCAGTATTCCCAACCCAACACACATAATTCGTTACCTGCTAGCATCAGGGACTGTCGAAATAAAATTCAATTCAAATGCAAACTTACTAGGTACTTGGTCAGTAATTGAGACTCGTTCAGACATGGTTTCTTGTAAATAGTTCTCTTAATCTATCACAAAATATTTCAATATCCGGTAATTTCATCACTATAGAATTTGTTATTGTAGGTTTAATTTGTAATTCAGTAAATACAAAAATATTCTTTGTTCTTAACTTCTATGATAAATGTCTAGCTTTCATTAATCAGGTATTCTTGTCGTACTTTAATTTTTATTGTAATTGTAATTGTAAATTTAATATTAATTGTAATTTTGTTGTTCATGTTATAGTTGTAATCCCCTGGTAGAAGGGCAGAGAAGGCCTGAAGGCCTTAACTCTACCAGGTTAAATAAATAAATACTACTACTACATAACAATTTCCCTCTTCTTACCGCTTAAGTGACATATTCATTTTACTGATTTAGGCTTTTAACATGTTATTTTTAGAGACGTTCAATATAGTAATAATTATAAATTGGAAACTTGCCACTGCAATTTCACCTAAATTATTGTTTTTAAATATTTGCAAAAATTAAGTAAACTCTACAACTCCACTAAAGTTACTGCATTTCGTGATGCATGTAACATTAAGGAAGCCGTTTGTTTTAAGTTCGCATTTATAGACTGGGGGGAAAAAAAGACAGACGTATATCACGGCCTGCTGGAGTATAGTAAACACAGAAAACATTTTAAAGCAACAATGTTGAAGATAGATATTTTTGTTTTCCAAAATTGCCGTCATTGAACAGAAACCAAGATGAAGATTTCATTGCAACTAATTAGAAATTCCTCTTTCAGGTATGTAATAAACGATCTTCGCACAAAATAATGTACGATACACGAGCGGTATGTTTGTTTTCATGTTCTCGGAAATTAAAAAAGCTCAACTACGTTTCGCTTTTTCAAACTTTTCCTCGAACATGAAAATTTCAACATACCGCTCTTGTAACGCATATTACTATTACTGCCATATAAGACACTTCTTTTTAATAGCATGATAGTCTTGCCGATGGAGTATGAAAGTCATTTTTTGACGTGTATTTATGCTATGAACTGTTGAATTGGTTACAAAGTTTTCACGATTATATACGAGGAAGATTATTAATGACAAAATATACTGACAAGCCATGGGCATTATTTGTAAGTACTTCGTCATAATTTGTTTATCGAGCGGCGGACTTAAAAGAAAATACAAGTTTCGAAATGAACATTATAAGAATACAATGGGTTGTAACTAAGAATCGGGTTCAGTTATAGTAATTATGAAATGACTTTGGCCGAGAGGGTTAAAGTTTACCGCCTAAATGTGCACCACGTTGTAATGACGTTTAAAGGGCACTGGCTGATAGACCGATAAGCAGACTTTGAACCCGCTACGGACGGGCTGGCTCGTGGTAGCCTTTACCTCTGCATGAGCCACCTGGCAAGTCGGAACTGCTCGCGCCGCGCTGCATGGCCGCGCCAGCGTTAGTCATCTGTCCCCTTCCCTTTCTCCGCTGTCAGTCCACTCTCAGCTGTTGTGCGCGTAGGATCTTGCAACGAGTGCTCGCGTGTTACGATGAAGGAACCGCTTAGCGTCAATGGACACAATGGGTAAGCCTGCCTCTGTTTACCAACATTCTTGGTTTAAATATGTTCTAGGTCAGCCTTTAAATCATTTTCAGAGCATATAAATAAGTCAGCCACATTGTTGACGTATAAGTGTGCACCGCTCGCCATTAATACTGTAGGATTTTGCGGGGGATATATAAATAAAGCAACCGCGCTATAACCGATGTCTATAATGTAGCCTGATAATGTAGCTTATGTCTGTTTGCCAACATTCTTGGTTGAAATATGTTCCAGGTCAGCCTTTAAATCATTTTCAGAGCATATAAATAAGTCAGCCACATTGTTGACGTATAAGTGTGCACCGCTCGCCATTAATACTGTAGGATTTTGCGGGGGATATATAAATAAAGCAACCGCGCTATAACCGATGTCTATAATGTAGCCTGATAATGTAGCTTATGTCTGTTTGCCAACATTCTTGGTTGAAATATGTTCCAGGTCAGTCTTTAAATCACTTTCAGAGCATATAAATAAGTCAGCCACATTGTTGTATAAGTATGCACCGCTCTCCATTAATACTGTAGGATTTTGCGGGGGATATATAAATAAAGTAACCGCGCTATAACCGATGTCTATAATGTAGCCTGATAATGTAGCTTATGTCTGTTTGCCAACATTCTTGGTTGAAATATGTTCCAGGTCAGTCTTTAATTCATTTTCAGAGCATATAAATAAGTCAGCCACATTGTTGACGTACAAGTATGCACCACTCTCCATTAATACTGTGGGATTTTTTGGGGGGATATATAAATAAAGTAACCGTGCTATAACCGATGTCGATAATGTAGCCTGATAATGTAGCTTATGTCTGTTTGCCAACATTCTTGGTTGAAATATGTTCCAGGTCAGCCTTTAAATCATTTTCAGAGCATATAAATAAGTCAGCCACATTGTTGTATAAGTTTGCACTGCTCTCCATTAATACTGTGTGATTTGGACCCTCGTTATAAAACAACCGCGCTATAACCGATGTCGATATTGTAGCCTGATAATGTAACGTATGTCTGTTTGCCAACATTCTTTGGTTGAAATATGTTCCAGGTCAGCCTTTAAATCATTTTCAGAACATGTAAATAAGTCGGCCACATTGTTGACGTACAAGTGTGCACCGCTCTCCGGTTATATTGTGGCTTTTTGCGGGGCGGGTTCTGATCCTCGCTATAAGACAACGCGCTATAACCGATGTCGGTAATGTTCGCCAAACTGGTGACTAATTATGGCTGCTGCGAAATCGTCTCAGATAGTTATTATGTGAAGAAAACTAAATCCGGAATAAATAGATAGTCACGGTAGCCAACATTAAAAAGGCAATTTGACAGTGAGAAACAAACAGGGGCGTACACAAGGGGGGGTAATCGGATTAGAAACCCCCCCCTTGAACTTTATATATATTTCAATATATTTGATTGTTTCCATTAATTTTCCTGTTATGTAAAGAGTGTCTTACCTATCATATACAAATAACTGTTGACTAAATACACACATATAATTATTGTGTAAGTGTAATAATGATACAAGCATTTTCTATTATACAAAATTAAACACAAGTTAGAATTTGTTAAGAATTGGATGGCTGTGAAAAAATTAGGTTTCAAAGATTTTATAAGGATATTCATGAATATGATCTATTAGAACATAATAGAACGTAGTATATAATATTAATAAATATTAAAAAAAAAAGGATCATCTTCTGCGGACCTCTGGAGAAAGAACTAAGAGACTAGTGAAGTGCTTTGTGTGGAGTGTAGGATTGTGTGGGGCAAAAACATGGACATTACGACGAAGTGAAGAGAAGCGAATACAAGCATTTGAAATGTGGATATGGAGAATGTTGGAGCGTGTTAAATTGACAGACAGAGTAAGAAACTAAGCTGTGTTGGAAAGAGTGGATGAAGAAAGAATGATGCTGCAACTGATCAGAAAGAGGAAGAGGAATTGGCTGGGTCACTGGTTGAGAAGAAACTGACTACTAAGAATGCAGTGAAAGGAATGGTGAACGGGAGAAGAGTTCGGGGCAGAAGAAGATATCAGATAGTAGACAACATTGTTATTATATTATGAGGAGACAAAGAGGAAGGCAGAAAATAGAAAAGACTGGAAAATGCTGGGGCAGTAAAAAACTTGCCCTTGGGCAGAACACTATGAAGTATAAAATAATAATAACAATAATAATAATAATGATAATAATGATAATAATAATAATAATAATGATAATAATAATGTGAATCTTTCTTATGTCCCAGCCACTATAGGAACTTGATAAAATACCTTGAAAATGCCTTGTATTTATAGTATTGATTAGTAGTCTAGAAATTGATGTGATCACTGGGAGAACTGTAAGCCCACCCAACCCGCCCTAAACACGTACCTTATATATGAAAATCGTCGTGCGGGAACGAAGAATACCGCCATATTTCAATAATGTAACAGTGGGTTTCAGTGTTGCCAACATAGTAATAATACCTACTACACACCTAATCAAACCTAACCTAGCCTTTCTCATAATACTACTCACCTAATCAAACCTAACCTAACCTATCACATAATACTACAAACCTGTAGTAACATTCTTCACATTTAGTATCATTTCGTTTTCATGTATTGCCGGCTCTGCCAATCGTGTCGGTTTCCATAGTCATTTGTTACAAGATAAAAGTTTGTCTCTTCAGACTCGTGTGTACAAAGTGGGCTCCACCGATAAGTAGGGTACAGATGTAATACTGCTCCAGCAACTAGTGAGAAAACTGACTAAAGTGAGCCATCGTTTTTATTTTTGATGTTGTTCATACCAATTTTTAAAAAGTCCTCCTTTTTTCAGCAATGTCCTCTTATTTTAGATTTCATATCCTCTTATAGAATTTCTTCTCATGCTAACTCTATGTGTAGTCAAGTTGTAGTACCTAATTTACATTCTTACTTATTGCTCTTTTCTCGGTTGGAGTAAAGACCTTAGCACCTGTTCCGTAATAATGCTGGTAGTACGAAACATTGGAATTGTGCTGGTAGCCCCATAAGACCTTGAAATTGTACGCTAACTCTGCCATTTACATGTATTATTAATAACAAATCTATATTATTGTCAGATATAAATATTAGAAGATATATTATTTACTTTATTTAATAATAATTATAATGACAATTTTCCAATAGATCGACTACTGATCAGATTTTTTGTATTCGACGGATATTGGGGAAAAAATGGGAGTATAAGGGTACAGTACATCAGTTATTCATAGATTTAAAAAAGGCGTATGACTCGGTTAAGAGAGAAGTTTTATATAATATTCTTATTAAATTTGGTATTCCCAAGAAACTAGTTCGATTAATTAAAATGTGTCTTAGTGAAACTTACAGCAGAGTCCGTATAGGCCAGTTTCTATCTGATGCTTTTCCAATTCACTGCGGGCTAAAGCAGGGAGATGCACTATCACCTTTACTTTTTAACTTCGCTCTAGAATATGCCATTAGGAAAGTTCAGGATAACACAGAGGGTTTAGAATTGAACGGGTTACATCAGCTTCTTGTCTATGCAGATGAGAAAATCCACAAACGATTAGGGAAAACGCGGAAATTCTACTTGAAGCAAGTAAAGAGATAGGGTTGGAAGTAAATCCCGAAAAGACTAAGTATATGATTATGTCTCGTGATCAGAATATTGTACGAAATGGAACTATAAAAGTTGGAGATTTATCCTTCGAAGAGGTGGAAAAATTCAAATATCTTGGCTCATCAGTAAAAAATATAAATGACACTCGGGAGGAAATTAAACGCAGAATAAATATGGGAAATGGCTGTTATTATTCGGTTGAGAAACTTTTGTCATCTAGTCTGCTGTCAAAAAATGTGAAAGTTAGAATTTATAAAACAGTTATATTACCGGTTGTTCTGTATGGCTGTGAAACTTGGACTCTCACTTTGAGAGAGGAACAGAGATTGAAGGTTTTGAGAATAAGGTTCTTAGGAAAATATTTGGGGCTAAGAGGGATGAAGTTACAGAAGAATGGAGAAAGTTACACAACGCAGAGCTGCACGCATTTTATTCTTCACCTGACATAATTAGGAACATTAAATCCAGACGTTTGAGATGGGCAGGGCATGTAGCACGTATGGGCGAATCCAGAAATGCATATAGAGTGTTAGTTGGGAGGCCAGAGGGGAAAAGATCTTTGGAGAGGCCGAGACGTAGATGGAAAGATAATATTAAAATGGATTTGAGGGAGGTGGAATATGATGGTAGGGACTGGATTAATCTTGCTCAGGATAGGGACCAATGGCGGGCTTATGTGAGGGCGGCAATGAACCTTCGGGTTCCTTAAAAGCCAGTAAGTAAGTAATAACAATTTTATTTATTTATTTATGTTTGTGTGCTGGTGAACAGCCGTTGACCAATTATAGTCCAGCACTTGAGTACAATAAAAACCAAATAATACAAAAGTTGTAATAGTGTTACAGCTTAAAAACAGATATAATATTAATAAATATTAAAATGATCAAGGTTGAAATATTAAAACGCTAATGAAATCTGTAATTTCACAGGGATTCTTGCAATATTTGGAGGAAGTGTTAAATTCATGTGTCTACATCAGTATCTGTCATGGGTTTCGAGGTTCGACAAATAAAAATGTTTACCTACTGGTAAAATTAAAAATTAAAACAAAACATTAAAAAATTAACATATAGTGGAATTAATATAGAAAGATTAAATGCCTTAAAAAAACAGTACCTCGCCTGGAATCGAATCCGCTACCTTAAAGCGCTATGGCTTTAACTACGGAGGTACCGCACGCCCCATTTCTTCATCCAAGGAAATGCTATTTATGATTTTGAAAGTAGATTGTCTGTAACACAGCAAGCTCTTCAACGGTGGTAAATGAGTATGACTCTAATTAACTTAGATCAGTACGTCGTACCGACTTTGTTGTTGGGGTCAGCCATATCTTCTTCTCATCATTGCTGTGACACGGAAAACCTATAGTACTGATGAATGTGGCACAAACAAATGTGATGCAGGTTCAGTTATGTGTGATGGATTACAGCTAAATAGAATTTAGTGGAGAGAAAACTGCCTAGTTCAGCCGAACATCAATTTCCACTTAACGAAGAAAATAAGAATCTAACTGTAAGCACATTCATAAAGTGAATACTTACGTTAGTCATAAAACTATACCGTGAATGACAACAGAATATTTTTCACTCAGTCTGTTTTTGTTTATATCTCATGACCGTAAAGAATGCTGACGCTCCAAATCACCGTGTGCAGTTGCACCGTCACTTGTCATTGGAGAAGCGACTGTCAACAAATGCCAGTCTGGGCTCGTGATGGGAGTTAATGTAAACCAAGTACAGCGAGCAGAAACAAAAACACTGACAGCTGATTTAAATAACACTACTGTGTTACATTTGAATATTTAAGAATGTTTTGTGCATTATGGGCCTGGCTTTGAGGGAGATGATGCCTGAAATGTCTGTGTTCTTCAATTTTAAGCTAGCTTACAGATTTGAATTTTGGTTTCATCATACTCAGTTGTATAGTTATCGAGTTATTTCATATTAAACAAATGCATATTCTTTTAATATGTCCCGTCCTACAGAAAAGCTTCTATGATATATGTATAAAAACTTAGGATTCAAAATTTTAATTTAAATTCTGGAATAGAGAAAAATGTACTTTTAAAATTTCAGAAATAGAACTGAGTTTTGTTAACTAAGTGTATCGTAGGTTACATGCAATGACATTTTCATGTGCCTTTCCTACTCAGGATAAGAGTAGAAATGTCAGAAGAAAGTGAAACAGGAAGAGGAGTACGACTAGGATGTCCTTTATCACCTACTCTGTTAAACATCTACTTGGCGGATTTAGTGAAGAACTGTTTTCAAAATATGGGAGGAGTGATAGGAGGAAGGATAATGAAGTGCATAAGACGTGCTGATGATATGGCGTTGTTAGGAGAAGGGGAGACGATACTAAGGGATATGCTACTGGAGCTAAATGACAGCTGTGAGCAGTATGGGATGAAGATAAATGCAAATACGAGTAAGACGAAAACCATGGTCATAGAAAGAAAAATAAAGATAATCTTGTGAATAGTAAATGAAGCAGTAGAGCAAATGGACAACTTCAAATACTTGGGGTGTACTATCAGCAGTAACATGTTCTGCTGCCAGGAAGTCTAAAAGGAGGATAGCAATGGCAAAGGGAGCATCTTCTTCGGACCTCTGAAAAAAAGAATTAAGAAAGAGACTAGTGAAGTGCTTTGTGTGGAGAACTAAGAAAGAGACTAGTGAAGTGCTTTGGGTGGTGTGTGCCTTCGTATTGGGCAGAAACATGGACATTACGACGAAGTGAAGAGAAGCGAATAGAAGCATTTGAAATGTGGACATGGAGAAGAATGAAGCGTGTGAAATGGACGCACAGAATAAGAAATGAAGCTGTGTAGGAAAGAGTGGGTGAAGAAAGAATGATGCTGAAATTGATCAGGAAGAGGAAAAGGAATTGGTTGGGTCACTGGCTATGTCCTACTGAAGGATGTACTGGAAGGAATGGTGAACGGGAGAAGAGTTCCGAGCAGATGATAGATGACATTAAGATATATGGATCATATGCGGAGACAAAGAGGAAGGCAGATGATAGGAAAGATTGATGGATGCTGGGTTTTCTGAAAGACCGAACAGTATGTATGTATGTATGTATGTATGTATGTATGTATGTATGTATGTATGTATGTATGTATGTATGTATGTATGTATGTATGTATGTATGTATGTATGTATGTATGTATGTATGTATGTATGTATGTTCCTAACATCAGAGTTGTGTGTTTAAAGTTTGGACATGAAATATTCTGAAAATAAGAAGTGTGAGAAAATAGCTTTTAAAGTTTACATACAATTTAAACAGTGGTATTTAAAAAACGTATCCATTTAAATATGGCGTATTTTTTGTCGCCTCCAAGTGCCGCAGGGTACTCAAAATTGGTCAGCATATAAATAAGGGATTGCTGATTCATTTTTACACAAACACACACACAGGCACGCACACACAAAATAAAAGATTTTTTTTTATCTGAAATGGCCAAATTTCATCAGTCCTCTTCCTTAACGCAATCAACTGACGATTTATATAAAAAAAAATGAGTGTTACGAGTATTACACGCACTTTCTCATACGTTTCACGTATTCACAACAATTCAGTTCTTTTGTTAGGTGAATCATATTACTTGTTTTAAACTATTACTTAAAAGGCATACGCAAATTAAATTACAAGAAATTAGATACGCTTT
This sequence comes from Periplaneta americana, assembly GCF_040183065.1. Taxonomy (NCBI): domain Eukaryota; kingdom Metazoa; phylum Arthropoda; class Insecta; order Blattodea; family Blattidae; genus Periplaneta; species Periplaneta americana. The sequence continues at coordinate 153,462,594 of NC_091122.1, read as the reverse complement.
CGTTTCGTGAATTGTAAACAAAAGTTTGAAATTCGTCATAATCCCTGAGGCAAGATATTTGAGTTCATTTATGAATTGTGCGGTTTAAATAGTGCATGCAATTAACTTCGGAGAATTCACATAAAATATCTTCTTATAGTTCTCACTTAATAGGGAAGTTTGGAAAATGCTGGGTTTGTAGTGATAGAACTGCTTTGGGCAGGAAAATATGAATGAATAAGTTCTCTGTTCTGAAAACCGACATTAAAAGCAGTATCAATGATAAAATTTATTAGTGTTTTGAGTAACAATGAAATAAACTTTAAGCTTAAAGAAGTAATTTCTTTGCATTTCTTTCTACTTATTACATTATTAACTACATTATGAGTAGACTTATAGTATTGTCTTGTAGTGACAGACAGTCGTACATTAACTGCACCTCCACAGCTCCTAAAATTCCAAACTGGCTGGATTCAGAGGAAGCGCTGGACGAAAAAAGAATCTTCAGATTCTTCCTGGAAATATACATCAAGTCTGTCAAGGCTCGAGGGCAGTAAACTAGTATAGTAACCCAGGCATAAACAACTGCACCTTCACTCTGGATTTATTCATGAACTCCGCTATCATCTTACCCTAGGGAAAACACCTTGAATTAAACTTACCTTATTATAGCATATAACACTTCATGTCTATACTAAAGTTAAATTATAGGTGACAGCCCAGACATTAGAGAAAATACATATCTACATAAAATTCAACACACCATCAGCATCCTTGCACTATTAGGTCCGGTGGCATGTTACGGTTTCCTGTCAGAGTACTGGTTATCTGAACAGTAATCTTCTGCTATAAGATTGCTAGAAGATTTGAGAAAAAAATTAGTAAAATCTTTGGTTTCCGCTGTCACAGTTCAGGGCGAGTGAACTACAGTATCTTTGATTAGAAATCGTAACTAATTTCTAATTCTTCATTTAACATCGTTGCTTAACTCGAGATGATTAATAAAGCTACACCGTCTTTATATAAGTCCGTGAAACATTATAGAAATTCATCATAAATAAATTATGCAACGGATACAAAATTTTATTATATTGAAATAGAGGCAAACTCATAATAGTGCATTATGCAACGAGCCTATAATGGTAGTAATTAAGACGCGAGTATGTTTATGAAACTCGCTTGCGCTCGTTTAATAATTTTCATACGAGCGTCTTAATTACCATTATAGTCAAGTTTCATACGACTTTTTATGCTCGACCGTAAGTTAATAAGTTATTAGTCACATCGAGTGCTTTTGCCGAAATTTCCGGCGGTGTAAGTTCCAGCTCGTTATCACTAGTGTCCGCTATTTTTACTTTGTCTAATCTCGCGCTAGTTGTCTTTCGATTGCATATCCGAGAATAATCGATACTTGCGCTTTCATATTGCTACAATGGTATTTTCTGATTGGTGGAACACCTGAACTTTAATGAATAGGTGTACTTTAATGAGGTCCAAGGGCTGCTACAATGGTATTTTCTGATTGGTGGAACACCTGAACTTTAATGAATAGGTGTACTTTAATGAGGTCCAAGGGCTGCTACCAGGTGTATAATTACTACATTTTGGCATGGTCGAGCATAAAGTTTTCTTTTTTACATATTTCACAGATTCTCAATCTTTCCACCTCTGCTGATATGGGAGACATCTGTGCGATAACCGATTTTTTTTGTATTTATTTATTTACATTTCATAGTATTCGTACATTGCTTCACAGCTAGATAAAGTCTTAATTATAGTCACAGTCAAGTTGAAATATATACAGAAGAGTTTTAAAATATGCCTATACAGTCTACTAGTACAACACAAAAGTTTTAGTACCAATACTAAATAGAACACAGAAATATTCATGAACCGTTGTTGAATGTCATGAATTCACCTAGAGAATAGAAGGCGTGAGAAATTAGGTACTTCTTTAATTTGGCCCAAAATAATCATAAGTTTTGAATTTCATTTTTTATATCGATAGGGAGGCTATTAAAAATTTTTACTGCTATATAACGCACTCCTTTTTGATAGCACGATAGACTTGCCGATGGAGTATGGAAGTCATTTATAAGTGTTGCCGTATATTGCATAACAAAAATTGATTAACTCATCTTCGTAAGAAATATCTATATAATACAATTTTATTAAGGATTCTTATTGTTAGACTTAGTCGAAGTGAGAGCGACGTTTGAATAGCTTCTTATGTAGTGCAGTAGGTTCAGGTCTGCTTCTTATTTTTATTGGGCTGCATTATATTCAGACACGCAAGTTACAACGCCGAGTCATACTGGCACCTCACGAGATGAGACACAATCTGCTATATCGCCCGCTGTCCGCTGGTTCACTCTCTTACCCCGACTGTTAGAGATTTTCAAATCCGTATTATAAATTTGAAGCAAGAATGCCTATGTGAAAAAGTGAATATATTGTAATATTTTCATTATTTGTATTGATGTGATGAGCAGGGAAAGAAAATGCATGCCCTAAAAACGTGAAGAATATGTATGCATTTATGCCGTAAAAATAGATAAATATGCTATAAAATGATATATGATATATTTATTTCTACAACTCTTATTTGGTAATGGGTCGCCACCACATCTCTGTATTCGTGCTCCCCATTACCTTCTAATTACAATAACACATACAAACTTTCATTGACGTGTGCAGTCATCTTATTTTACCTTTGTTACCTCTATTACTATAATACATATTCTCAATTTGCTTCCAAACCTCTCACCTTAAAATTTTCTCTTCTTTCTAATGAACACCTCACCACTTTTATTGTTTACTTATATTGAAGTACTTCTATCGTCTAAAATTTCCCTAAATTTGAACTAACTTTTATTAACACTATTTAATCATACTCATTCACTTTCCTCTCTAATTTACAATCAGTTCTACCTCTCCTCACTTCTGTCATCACTCTTATCCCCTATTTCTCCATTAGACACTGAATCACATGTTTATATGTTCACTTTCACCCCGATAAATTTTCCGTTTGGCACTATTTGTGTAAGTCAACTCAACCTTCATTTGTAAACTTACATTGAAATACTTGCTGTCTTCCTATCATTTCAATTTCTCTGATTGTACGCTCACTTAGTCGACACTTCAATATTAGTAACATTTCACTACCAATTACTATTAACAAACACTTCTAATTTTCTCTAGTCTCTTCTTTTATCAACTATTGTTTCTCTGGACACTAATTCACTTATTCGTTCATAAATTCTCCCTCCGATTATTTTGATAGTTACTCTTACTCCTTGAACACTCACTTAATTGTTTCTATGTCTTTTGCCACACTTTTATCATATGCTATAAAATACGCATTATCAGTCTGAGATTATTTTAACAGAATAGTAAGGTATAGATAACTTATGTTTAGTCTATGGATTTTGAAGTGCTTGCCTCATTTCTGAATGCTCCATTTATGCTGTTACAGTTCACAACTAAGCAGTGACGTATGTTTTCTGTTGTCATTCTCGCCTGTTGTCTCTCAGCATAGCTTTGTAGCGCGAAAAACTTCGCTCTACATCACAAGAAGTAAGAGAGGCTTGCACAAAAGCTGTGAGCTGTTCTATAGAAAATTTTGTTGGTTTTTGGGGTGTTTTTCCTTCGAAAATATCTTGAATTTATTTAAGTTGATAATAGCCAGGGTTTTTGGAAAGAATATTTGCTGTTTTCTCGTTCACTTTATCTCCTACATTTCCTGGAACTGATGTTAAACTGGATATTGTTCTATCGAAATCTGCTAAAGACTGCAGTAAAGGAATACCAATTGCTAACTTGAGAGGCTCCCTATGAGGGCGTCATCGTTACGTTCAAAATTCATAAACATAAATTAGTCGTGTTTACGAGGTTACACACTTTAAAAAATGAGGGAAATACAAATAAACATACATAACACACATAATAGAATAGAGCCTTCAAACTGGTAGGTTTCATCTACTGAAACTCAAAAGATTTCAGGAATGTTGAAACTGTCTTAAAAATATATAATAGTTTAATACGAAGTAAATTAGAGTACGCATCTATAGTTTGGAACCCTCACTATCACTCGCACTCGGTCATTCTAGAGAGAGTACAGAATAAAATCCTAAAACTGCTATATATGAAAAAACATTCATGTTACAACATATTCCAATCTTATGAATCCATGCTGGTTGAATTTAATGTACCATCTCTCAGTAGTCGCAGGATAAGAGCACAACAAATGTATTTGTTCAAAACCATAAATGGTTTAATAGACAACCCTGATCTTCTACAGCTAATTAGTTTCAATATTGGTAAATCAAATTTGAGAAAGCGATCTCTCTTTTATTTACAGACATCAAAAACACAATCCCATAAAATGTCTCCCCTTTTATTAATGCTTCGAACTTACAATCATCTATCAAATAAACAGGATTTAGATTTCTCGTTATCGTACATTATGTACAAGAAAAGGTTACATACAGCAATAGTTTCATGATATGTTAAATTCTAGTTGCATGTTATAGTTATAATCGGATATCATACTAATTGGAACACATGTTCTGTAGTAGTGAATTTCTTAAATAAATAAATTAAGCCTATTAGTCCTACTATAATTATAATACTGTATACTGAATTTATTAACATAGTGTTATATTTAATAATAATAATAATAATAATAATAATAATAATAATAATAATAATGGCTTTATTTAACCTGGCAGAGTTACGGTCGTAAGGCCTTCTCTTACACTCAACCAGGATTAAAACTCGCTTACACAGTTGAACATAAAACTGGATCGGAATTAAGTAATTACATACTGATACAATTTAGATACATAATGAGGTCAAAAGAGGTAGTTACATAAAACTTACCTCATAAAATAAAAATAAACATAGTGAAATACATATTAATGTTGTTAGAATCAAATACGAATCACATAAAAACAGAAGCCGATAATTCAATAAAAAAATGTACACAGTAAAAATAAAAATAAACACATTAGCCTAGTATACATATTAGTATTAGATTACAATTAAGTAGGATTTACATAATTAAACCAGAAACCAACAATTGAATAAAATGTACACAAAAAATGGATTAATAAAAAAAACAACAACACAGTAGGATACATATTGGCGTTAAGTGATAAATAAACAAGATTTAGATAATAAAAATAAGAAACAAAAAAAAATAAATAAAAATAAATACAGTGGAACACATTCCATTAAGTATTTGCAACGCGTTAGATCTGGCAACTCATCATAAGATATTTTTCTAATTTACATTTAAAGGAAATTAAAGTTCGGCAGCCCTTTACTCTGTAATTTGCCAATTATAGCTACATTTTACATTTTTGGCTATGATATCTATACTTAACTCTTTTAAATTTATTTTTAGTTGGTATTTTTAATTTATATCTATATCTGTGTCTTTTATTTAGGTAGTATATATTTGTTTTTTTTTTTAATTTGTAATTACACTTGTATCTTGCATTTGTTTCTGTTTTATCTCTTTTTTAATGTTATATGCAATTCTATGTTTTTTTAACAAATCTGTACTGTCTATTGTAATTCGGGCTTTGCCCTGTTATAGACACAAATAAATAAATAAATAATATGCAATTTTCCTGCATAAATGTTAAAATATGATGCTTTTATAAATAAAGGCAAAATATGCACTTTTATGCATAATAAAAGTAATATCATTGTGTTCAGAAATTTGTGATTCCTGTAGATAATATTTCAGCATATTCACACAATGTTAGAGAACAAATATGCAAATGCACGAACTTCCTTTCCCTAGTGATGAGACATCGATATCCTAATAATGGTATTGCTGTAGGATCCGTAAGAGTAGGAGCTGTAGGATCTGTATGGGTAGTAGGAAGAGTAAAGTTGTGGGATCGTTATGAGTAGTACAGATAGAAAGAGCTGTAGGATCTGTATGGGTAGTAGGAAGAGTAAAGTTGTCGGATCGTTATGAGTAGTACAGGTAGAAAGAGCTGTAGGATCTGTATGGGTAGTAGGAAGAGTAAAGTTGTCGGATCGTTATGAGTAGTACAGGTAGAAAGAGCTGTAGGATCTGTATGTGTAGTAGGAAGAGTAAAGTTGTCGGATCGTTATGAGTAGTACAGGTAGAAAGAGCTGTAGGATCTGTATGGGTAGTAGGAAGAGTAAAGTTGTCGGATCGTTATGAGTAGTACAGGTAGAAAGAGCTGTAGGATCTGTATGGGTAGTAGGAAGAGTAAAGTTGTCGGATCGTTATGAGTAGTACAGGTAGAAAGAGCTGTAGGATCTGTATGTGTAGTAGGAAGAGTAAAGTTGTCGGATCGTTATGAATAGTACAGGTAGAAAGAGCTGTAGGATCTGTATGTGTAGTAGGAAGAGTAAAGTTGTCGGATCGTTATGAGTAGTACAGGTAGAAAGAGCTGTAGGATCTGTATGGGTAGTAGGAAGAGTAAAGTTGTCGGATCGTTATGAGTAGTACAGGTAGAAAGAGCTGTAGGATCTGTATGGGTAGTAGGAAGAGTAAAGTTGTCGGATCGTTATGAGTAGTACAGGTAGAAAGAGCTGTAGGATCTGTATGGGTAGTAGGAAGAGTAAAGTTGTCGGATCGTTATGAGTAGTACAGGTAGAAAGAGCTGTAGGATCTGTATGGGTAGTAGGAAGAGTAAAGTTGTCGGATCGTTATGAGTAGTACAGGTAGAAAGAGCTGTAGGATCTGTAAGAGTCTGAGCAGCAGATGCAAGTGGAGTAGGAATATGAGAAAAATAAGCAGCTATGGGTAAGAGTAGTAGACCCAGGTGCAGGAGTAATTATATGAACGCTCTCGTTCATTACTACTTTGAGAATGCAAGATCAGCTTCGTTAGAATATTTTACATTGCATGGCAAGAAATGCATGTTATTATTCCGAAAGTTCAGTTAGATCCAAACTTAGTGTAGTTCAAGGTCTGTATATGAATTTGTCATTACAGAAACTGGATTTAGTTTGCTTATCTTGGCTTGTCATGGTATCATAACTGACGTAATGTTAATAGGCGTCCTTCACACATGATTAACATACTTCCCAGACTCGTCACTTGTGGGCGCTGGTGTATTTCTGGCTTACACTTCCTCTCGGGAAGGGAAATTGTTTAAAAAATAAATTGGAATCTCAAAATAAACTCTAATAATGTATCTTATATTCTGTTATTCCTTCGGTCGCTTAAATCTTTCAAACATATTTAGTTTCTTATTAAATACAGGCTGTGTTACCCTTGTTATCTTTTTAAAAGCGTAGGATAATAGTCAGAGGCGCAATATGATAGCATGGCAATAATGGAGATACTTACAGTGCAATGGTAATAGGAACTAGACGGAAATATATTTACGGAAAAACTAGTGTACAGGTACTTTAGCCTTATTTGATCGTATCATTCGTTATGTCGAAGATAGAGGAATGAGTTTCGAATAAGGCGAAGTGACTTTATATGAAAGTTTCATTATTTCTTTAAAATTAATTCAGACTCCTTATGTGCTCGCCATAGCGCGTGAATAAGATATTTAATTTCTGATCGGTATTTATTAAATTACGTAATGAAATTCTTGACTGACGTCTTGGAAACGTACGATGACAAGTTAAGATCGGAGAAGTGAGAGTGGGATTGATTATTTATTGTGACGTTGGTAGAGGAGACATGCTGTTGATTGAACACGAAGACCGGTAGACAATGCAGAAGTATACAGTTTGTGCATTGTGTCCTGGAAACGTACGATGACAAGTGAAGATCGGAGAAGTGAGAGTGGGATTGATTATTTATTGTGACGTTGGTAGAGGAGACATGCTGTTGACTGAACACGTAGACCGGTAGACAATGCAGAAGTACACAGTTTGTGCATTGTGTGCACCTGAAATGATGACGAAAGGGTGTATGTTGTATCATGTATAATTAATGGAACTCTTATATATATTTGATGTATTATTGTAAAATGTATACACAATTGTATAATTCTTATTTAAACGATTGTTTTTAAAATATTGCGAGTGAAACTGAGAAAATATTAGCAAGGTGTAACAGATATTTTGAAAAGAGGAGTACAGTATGTAATTTTACATTCATATAGATGTGATATTCAGTTATTCTCTGTAGATAATTGGGCAATCAAATATAAGATAATGAACAGTCTGTAATGCTTCGTTACATTTGCATAGATATAATCATTTTCATCGTTAATATTAAATCTTTGAAAATAGAAACCAAATTTAGCATAGCCTTATAGCAATTGAGTGACAATGTAGTTGGGTACCAGTAATTTAAATTTAACCCAGTGTAAAACCGTGTGGAAAGCTCTTTTATTAGCGATCCAGAGGTACTATTTCTCCAGTGGTTATCATACTTTTTTATCATGTTCTTTCTTAGTTTCTTCATGAACGAGAAAGGACATTTCGAATAGACATTTTCTAAACTAGAAGATGCTGCTACTTTGGCAAATAAGTCAGTCCTTTCATTGCCGGTGTTCCCAGCTTGTTCTCGTACCCATGTCAAGCATCTGAGGAGTTAACGTTCAAACGCAGTTTGTACAAAATTAAAAACAAAAATGCTTCAATATAATTTTTAATGCATGCCTTTATATTATACGTATGATTTTTAGTGGAAATACAGTGATTTCCGCCTTATACAGGAATGAAGTTGGTTTGGACATTTGTTCATTTTCCATACAGGAATTTTTTTTTGCATTCTTCTTTCTTAAAAAGAAAGCGTGTACAAATCTGCGTTTTAAAATCCGCTCCTCTTGTGTTCTGAGTGTTTCTAGTTCTAATTCTAATGCTGAGATGAGATTTAAGTTAAATCAGCCATTTACCGAACTACACTCTGCGCATTTGAAACTGGCAGATCAAGGTCACGTACAAATGTACAAACGTGTAAACCACGCACGAGTCACTGAACTGAACTGAAAACTGAAGCACTGGTCCGGCTGACTTCAGTTGAGGAGAATGGTGCAGGAATGGGGTAAGCACACGTGGAAAATGCAGTCTGTTGCTTGACCTTGATCCGCCAGTTAAAAATGAGCACAGTCTAATATACAATCAGGAAGCTTGACCAGGTGGCCCGGGTTCGAATCCCGGTCGGGGCAAGTTACCTGGTTGAGGTTTTTTCCGGGGTTTTCCCTCAACCCAATACGAGCAAATGCTGGGTAACTTTCGGTGCTGGATCCCGGACTCATTTCACCGGCATTATCATCTTCATTTCATTCAGACGCTAAATAACCTAGATGTTGATACAACGTCGTAAAATAACCCAATCAAATAGAAAAAAACGAAGCTTGAGGTGATTTTTTGCATTTCTCGTGATACAGCGCTCCAAGTGGTTAGTAACTGAGAATACTATAAACAATAGATTGTGCCGATACAATTTCGCATTGATTGTAACGATCCTAATGGCTAGCAACTAAGTTCAACTCTCATTGGATGCATATTCCCTACGTATTGAGCTTTGTGACTGTATATACTAGACTGTGAAATAAGCGCAGCTTGCCACAATACACGGGCGCTATATTTGTTGACGCTTCATCATTGCACAGCCTTCTGAATAGCGAGTAATTCGACATGAAAGACTGAACATGAGGGAGCAAGTTACGCGTTCGCTTCATTAACACTGTAATGAACAACGATTGAAACCAATTGGAACTACAGGAACTGAGTTAAGTAGATCGTATCTGAGTATCACGTTCGTATGAGAAAAGCAGCCAATGAGAGTTTCTAAACTTCGACGCAATTGGGAAAAGAATTTAACAGAAATGAACCTCGCGTGTGATCCGAAAAGAAGTTTGCATTTGAGCGGAATCGCGTGTGGTTGAACAGGTCTCGTAACAACTGAGTTCTACAGATAAGTATTTGCGTGTACTGCTGCGAACTTAGGAGATACCATCTGGATATCTGCCTAGAAAGCGTGAGGAAAAGTGCCACTTAAAGGAATTCGATCCATATTCGTGCAAGATACATATAAACATCTCCACTGCCGAGTGAGGTGATCATGATATGTAGTAATGTATGTAAAATACTGCAGAGATACGCTGAAGAGTTGTAGAAATAGAACGTAAAGATTTCTTCATTCAGCATTCGTCATGACATTGTTTTCTTGTCAGGATGTTTTTTTCACCTTGCAACTTCGGTATGACGTGTTCGACCTTCCTGACGTCAGAAAGATTGTATTACAAATATCCTCATCAGCTTTTTCTGGTATTTAATCTGTTACTTAACCGTCAACTGTTATGACCAAATACAGCTTCAATCTTCTCTGGTTGACTTCGGCATTGAACAAGCACTAGAATCACGTTACAGTATTGCACTTAGTTAGGCCTACTATTACTCTACAATTGTGCCGCTGATGAATTGATCAATCGGCGGTAAAGTCAATCATGCAGTCATTTTGCAACCTGTGCCATCTGTCGTTTGTAGAAAATCAGCTGTAAGACCATGCTATTAAAAAATGGGATCATCAGTGGAGGATATATTTTCCGATATTGCCCGACAGATTAAAGTCTTAAACATTGTTATCTACCTTTGCTTTGATTCAAATTTTCTTAGGTCGTTATTGGTGATTCCTATCCTCTCTTCGTGCCTCATTAATAACCGTTATTTCATTCTTGATCCTGATTTGCAAAATTATACACTGTCCTCTCCTCGACTTTGATTAAGGACCCCTATTTTCCCTTCGACTCTGATTAAGGATCCCTATTCTCTCTTCAACCCTGATTAAGAGTTCATCCCTATTCGGTTTTGATTAAGGATGCCTGTTGTCTCTTGAACCCTGATTAAACACCCCTATTTTGTTGTCGGTCCTGATTGATGATTTATATCGTCTTCGGCCTTTAAGAAATTCTAGCTCATCTTGCGACCTTATTGAGCAGTCGTATCTTCTCTTCATATCTCATTAAGAAATTCTAGCTCATCTTTCAGCATTATTAAGTTCTAGCTCTCTTCGGATCCTATTAAGACTCCGTATCTCCTCTTTGGATCTCATTAAGAATTCCAAGCATACCTTGCTAACTTATTAAGAAGTCCTGGCTCAAGTTATAGCTCACCTTTCGACATTATTACAAAGTTCTAACTCATCTTTCGACCTTATTGAAAAATTCTAGCTCTTCTTCGGTCCTTATTAAGACTCCGTATCTCCTCTCCGGATCTCGTTAAGAAATTCTAACTCATCTTGCGACCTTATTAATAAGTCGTAGCTCATATTAGGATTTTATTAACAAGTTCTAGGTCATCTTACGACCTTATTAAGAAGTCGTAGATCATATTAGGATTTTATTAACAAGTTCTAGGTCATCTTACGACCTTATTAAGAAGTCGTAGATCATATTAGGATTTTATTAACAAGTTCTAGGTCATCTTACGACCTTATTAAGAAGTCGTAGATCATATTAGGATTTTATTAACAAGTTCTAGCTCATCTTGAGACCTTATTAAGAAGTCGTAGCTCATGTTAGGATTTTATTAACAAGTTCTAGGTCATCTTACGACCTTATTAAGAAGTCGTAGATCATATTAGGATTTTATTAACAAGTTCTAGCTCATCTTGAGACCTTATTAAGAAGCCGTAGCTCATGTTAGGATTTTATTAACAAGTTCTAACCCATCTTACGACCTTATTAATAATTCGTAGCTCATATCCGGACCTTATTAACAAGTTTTAACTCGCCTTGCTATCTTATTAAGGGATCGTAGTTCATGTTAGGATCTTATTAAGAAGTCGTAGCTCATGTTCGGATCTTACTAACAACTCTTAGCTCATCTTTCGATTTTACTAAAAAGTTCTAGCTCATCTTGCAACCTTGTTAAGAAGTCCTACGTGCGTTTTTGACATTATTAAAATAACCTAGCTTCTTTCTTGACTTTACTAAGATATTTAGCTCCTCTTTTAACTTCATTGAGAATTATTAGCCCTTCGGATCCTTCTATATCTTTTCTGGCTTTTATTGAATTTATTTAGATCAGTCTGGCCGCGAAACCAGGTGGCCCGGGTTCGATTCCCGGTCGGGGAAAGTTACCTGGTTGAGGTTTTTTCAAGGGTTTTCCCTCAACCCAATATGAGCAAATGCTGGGTAACTTTCGGTGCTGGACCCCGGTCTCATTTCACCGGCATTATCACCTTCATCTCATTCAGACGCTAAATAACCTAAGCTGTTGATAAAGCGTCGTAAATAACCTACTAAAATAAAAAAAAAATAACCTCTTCTAGATTCTGGTTAATTTCTAGCCCCGTAGAAGCTTTGGCTATCCTAACCGAGCTCCGTCTCTGGTTAAGAATTTCTCTCACGTCGTCAATCTAGATTGCAATCTGTAGTTCCCATTCGGCCCTGGTAGTCACTTTCAGACCCTTCTGCTTTTCACCATTTTTACTCCTCTTTCCAGTCCTGTGCCCATCAACCACGCAGTTTAAATAAACTATGCTGTGAGAAGCCCCACCCCAATGTGCACTCGTACGCTGTGGCATGTCTAGCGTTGCCGGATGTAGGTTCCCGGAACAAGTGCATAACGCATATTGGTCCCAGGAGATATATATTACAGTACGTGGTGCATATGTACGCGCCCTGTTTCTGGGAAATATTACTCGGAAAGTTAGAGTGTGGTACCATGTGTTAAATGTTGCATGACATACTCTTGAAGGGATATCAGCGAGATCACATGTCTAGCCAGGATGTTGTTATGTTTGGAATCTACTGTGTCAACATTTTGGCATTTGTTCAGTTTTGTTGTGAAATGGCTCTTGATTTTTTTTTATTTCATTGCATAATTTTAAGCTTGTTTTTAAGGGGAGGCAGAGGTGAAATTTTCGAACGAAACTGTAGAAAAAATGAAAATTTGTTTTTTTCCATTTTTATTATCTTTATTTTGATATTCTGATGTTAGTTTTTGATTTTGTGCCCTTAAAAGTATGAAATTAAAACCAAGATAACTGTATTACTATATTAGTCCCATAATAAACTAATACTTATTATTTATATACCTTCTCTGAACATATGAATATAAAGAAATATTGAAAATTTCTTACAATATGGTGCATGGAGCATTTTATATCAAACGATATAAAGTTTGATAAAATTATTAATATTTACAGAACTATTGTACTTAGAAAGTTGAAACTTGGTATGTCCATTACTAATAACATACTTAGTATACATGATCAATTTCAAACAAATCGGATAAATTTTGTGGATTTTGAAATATTCACCTCTGCCTCCCTTTAATACAAAGTTTACTTTGTTACTAAGTAATGTACTTTCTGTAATATTGAAATTGGTCGCGGTATATTTCAATTTCTGCAGTTTTTATTTATTGCCGTACGAATTGTCTTCATTAGCCTATAGGCCTAGCGATTACCATGCTTATTTCTGAGCCCAAGTTTCGCGCATTAAAATCCGGGCGAGAGGTATGGATTTTAGGCAGAAAATAGATTGTGACTCGTGGCTTAGCAAGTTTCGTCCTTAGAGGCACGTATTCGAACCCTGTGTTCACAAATGAGAATTTCTGTCACTGACGTATTGTCAGCCTTTAGAATTGAATTTCTTTCTCTGGCGCTGTTCTTGAAAAATCTTGGTCAAATCCATATTTTAACTTTTCCGAGAAATGATAGCCTACAGTCCACACCTGTGGAGTAATGGTCAGCGCGTCTGGCCGCAAAACCAGGTGGCCCGGGTTCGATTCCCGATCGGGGCAAGTTACCTGGTTGAGGTTTTTTCCGGGGTTTTCCCTCAACCCAATATGAGCAAATGCTGGGTAACTTTCGGTGCTGGAGCCCGGACTCATTTCACCGGCATTATCATCTTCATCTCATTCAGACGCTAAATAACCAAAGATGTTGATAAAGCGTCGTAAAATAACGTACTGAAAAAAAAAGATAGCCTACACAGTTGAATGGCCACATGCATATTCCATCGGAAGAGAAATGCAAAGTGAATACTGTACTTGATTTTTCTTTGTCCACTTGTTCTTTTGTGCGATGGGTTAGCACATAGATACACAATAAAATCGCTTTCTTTAAATCTCAGTCTACAGTCTGAACCCAGTGACGGGTATATTTCCTGAGTTCGAGCAGCGAAATTTAATTCTTTATTATAGGTATAATGGAATTGCTGGAAAAAATTTAAAATCACATATGCCTGTAGGCCTACACAATGAATCTCTTCCTTCAAAATGGTATGTCTAGTAATTTTACGGTTGCGGTTTCTTTGGGTGCTATGCATAGACATTTCGCTAGCCCGCGCTACGAGCGTGCTAAACTAGCCCCGGCTATCGACTGATTACTTGTACAGGATTCATATCGTATAATATCGCTAACACTGGTTTATGAATACGAAAAACGTTAGTTCGCTGATTATCCACCGGAAGCCCGCGCTAATATGGCCCTTTATGTCTAAATTTCATTGTGGATGTAACCCCAAAGTTGTGCGGTACAGTTGTTGCGTATAACTCTGCCGACTGAAGTGTGGTCTATTTATTATATAAATATAATATTCTGAAAGGAAGCTTAGTGTTTTGAAATGAAGTTATTGTTACGAAGAGCTGACATTGAGGACTGGATACGTGGAAGTGAAATGAGCTGGAATCAAGTTTTGCTGTTTTGAGAGTTTCGCGGGACGTGGAGTTGTTTCCCAAAGAACCTGCTCTACAAGTCTCGAGCACACAATCCGGATTCGAACCGGATACTACTTCTATTCTCTTTCTTCGTGATGTAATGTAACATTCCTTTAATTTTTTCCCATTTCAACACAAATAAGCCTACGCTTAATTCTGTGACTTTGAAGGATTAGCACAGTCTAGTATATACAGTCACGAAGCTTGAGTTGTGAGGGTGCTAGGAACAATAGATTGTGCAGGTACTATTTCGCATTGTCTGTAATGAGGCGATAGTAGCGATCCCAGTGGTTAGCAACTATCTATGGATGCATATTTACTACGTATTGAGCTTCGTGACTGTATATAATAGACTGTGGGATTAGTTTCATATGACGAAAGCGTTTTAAAGACGACCAAAATGGAATGAAGTCTGTGTAAGAAATCGTTCCACCAAATCCTTTAATTTTTTCTATTAGCTTAGCTCGAATATAGATGTCAATGGGGACGGATGAGAAATAACAATACGTTACTGAATTGCCTATAGGCTAACTTTCACATTTTTGGACCCAGGATCTTGAAATTTGAAATATTATTTTAAAACAGGATATTTTTACCTTAAAGTTTTTTTTTTCAGAATTTTATGAATAATAGTTTTTATTTTTCAAAATTTTCATTAAAAGAAATAAAAAAATATGATGTACCTTTTTCTAAAAATTTGCTAAACCAATCAACTTAAAACGTTGCATATGTGTTACCAATATCTAAAGTAACATTTCCCTGCAACCAAATATTTTATTTAGGCTTTATATTATCTTTTTAAAAAATGTTAGGTATGAAACACTTTTTTTTTTCTTTTTTCTAAGTTTTGTAATGTATAAAACTCACAAATATTAACAAATCAAAATTTTTCTGCAGGGAATTATAGATAATATAGTTCTAAGCTTGTGTGCAAAATGTCATTTTTACTGTTAATGGTTGCAGAGAATAAGGTAAAACATTGAAAAATGTAAGTTACGGAAAACGACGTTCAAAGTTATACAGTAGTACTATTTATCTACTATCTCACCACATACAGTGCACTCAGTGTTCTCCATATCCATAAGGAAGTAGTAAGCCACAGCCTTCCTAGCACTCAGATAGTTCGCCTGTCTAAATTCCAAGAAAATATCGACGTGCCGCGCTGTGGTATTTCAATTTTATAGACCACTCAGGTCCTTCGGACAAGCAAAATATTTCAGTATTTAATACAGAAAAGTATGTACTATTTATTAAAACAATAAAAAAATTTCATTTGTGTCACTACTTTTGTTATTGCTGTTTTTCTACGTAAATTTCACTTCTGGTAGTGTGGAAGAGAAGACCTCATGGCCTTAACTCTACCAGAATAAAAAAATAAAAAAATAATTTAACAATTTCGCGTCTGTTTACCCTTAACACGTCAAAGGATGGGGAAGAGCTATGAAACAACTTTTGGAAACGCGAGGCTGGAACAGGTTAACAAGTGGCCTAACTCCATGAAAGCTGCATTATAATAATAATAATAATAATAATAATAATAATAATAATAATAATAATAACTTATCATGACGAGGTGAGATTCTCAAGAAAGCTTACAGCGGTGAAACGGATTACATCATCAAAGTGTTATTGTAATTTGAGGAAAAAGCACGAAATATTTGAAGGCAGATCAATTAGCCAATTACGAACAGCGAAAATTTCGTGACCATATAGTCGTGTGTAGGCGTCCTGCTATCTAAGTTCTTTTAAGCTTTATAAACATGAATAAAAATTACAACTCCCATCGGATTTGTCTAATTTCTTAAAAAAATGTTAAATACGAGTGTATGCACCAATTTCTATCAAAAATGTAACCAGTGGTTTAGATTTACCATAAGGTCGTTAATGGAACAGTTGTCTTCTGTAAAAAATCTGATTCAATTGTAAATACTATAGAATTAGTAGTGCTAAATAAAATGGATTCCTATGTCATACGACACTATACCTACTCTCAATAGCAGCTATTTTCGAACACTAAAAGATTCAATTTCAATATATTTTGGGTGATAATCCTAATCACAATTTTGAAATTAACAGTTGGTCGAAATTAATATTTCTTGTATTATTATTTTGATATTCATCACTTTACTTTTACTTACATATATTTGATTACTTAAATTAAATATTATTATTGTTATTATTATTATTATTATTATTATTATTATTATTAACTATGAAAATGGACTTTTGGAGAAAATCGTCTTTAATATAAAAAATTAGAAACATAATAAAATCTAAAATGGGAGTAAAAAATTAAATATTGGATTATGTATAACATAAGCAATTGCAATGGTACGGTCATATAAGAAGGATGAGTGAAGAACGATTACCAAAAAAAAAAAAGTGTTGGAATGGTTGCCGCCCAAGAGGTTGAAGAGAGGGAGTCCTAATAACTACATGGAAGTAAAACAACAATGAAGGAAAGAAGATTGGAGGAACAAGAGTGGGTTAACAGAGAAGATTGGAGAGAATGTTTAAAATTAATTTTCGAAAACTAGAATATTGAGCACTGCAAGATGTGTACACATTGTTAAACCAGTTTTAGATAGAGATTATTATTATTATTATTATTATTATTATTATTATTATTATTATTATTATTATTATTATTATTATTTAGAATATGCGGTAGATAAATTCACAATCTCCAACGCTGAATGTCGAAAGCGTCTCTGCTTACTTAGCAGCCCGTGTTACCACTGTTTCACAGCGGAGAAAGAGTTTGGGTCTTTGATCGAATGATAAATTTTCTAAAACAAATCCACTTTGTTAGCCGCGCAATTAAAAGTGTATTTGGGTCATGTAAGTCAATCGTCGAAAGCCGATTATCTATTTTTAACCAAATTTGGAATGTGTAGGTAATTTCAGTAAAGCCGACACGAGTCTGAAAATGGCAGTAATGAGTACTTAATGGCAACAGTGTAAGTGGGTCAAGCTGATGTCACCGAACAGATCGTTGGCTTGCTGACACATAGCTGATAAACACTGCATTTTTGTTGCTGCTATTTCTTTTATAAAATAACATTTCTCCCTTCACAATAGCTTTCACGGAAAACATACGAAATACTGCGATATTATTCCAAGAATGTTTTCAGTGGCATTGCGCCGCCATTTTTATACACGTGTTCACATCGTTTTTTTAATGCTAAACATTCATTCACTTGTTATTCGAGAAATCTAGTCACACTTTATGTTAATACGGTGACGTCATTAATTACATTAGGCTTTAATTGACTGAAAATATGATTTCAAAACAAAGCAGTTTCGAATCCAGCTAACCGTGATGAAACATAAAGGGGAAGCTGATGTGACATAATGAATTGATTATTATTCGTACACAAATGGGGATGATTAATAATTGCGAGGAATATAAATCGGAAATAGTTAATTTAACATAGTCTAATTCCAAAACACTTAACTGTGGTATTAATTTGCAAATGAATGCAATTATTCTCTTTAATGACGTTATTATTCATTTTAATTTCAATCAACTCATTGACGTCATATTGATGTGTGACGTAGCTAACGGATGTGTGAATCGTTTCAATTATCAATTGCATTGTTGTCTCGAGACTAGGCCTCATGGACTAAGTAAGGAATTATGAAGAAATTTGCGAGAGAACTTGGCCTTCTTAGATTTAAATGCGGGGAGTATGAAGACAGAAATGAAAAGAAATATCAGACCTTTATTTCAAACCACAAAATCAAACCGAACCTTGCTCACAATAACAATCACAGAGCATAAACGTTTCACGCAATATAATAATTCGATGAATCCCCTGTCACTTTTTATTTTTTCTGGAGACCTCGCGGAGTGAAGAGTGTTTGTGAAGTGTTGGTGGAATTGTGTTAATACTCGTAGTTAGGGGGAAGATATAACCCCCCCCCCCAAAATCCTCAACACCCGTTTTGTCAATCACAAATTTCTTTTTGACCCAGACGGGGATGGAATTCTGGTCGCTGTTAACCACTCGGCCATGGACAAGGTTAACTAAAGAGTATGTCAGTGTTGCCAACTCGATTTTTAAAAACCCGCTATGAAACAGTGCAGAAGTCGCTAAATTGCTATATTGTCAATGTAAAATGCGATTATTTTACCTCTGTGATTGTTAAAAACCCGCTATGAAACAATTCAGAAGTCGCTAAATTGCTATATTGTCAACAGTAATCTCACTAGAGGTTTTGACTTATCTAGAGAAAATCAAAACTCGAGTGGGATTTAATTGACTATTACACGATTAGAAGAAAGTATATAAAGATTAGAAGAAATAAAGTATTCTAATACAATAAAATATTAATTGACTTACTGAAATTCTATTTCACTAATGTTTAGCTTCTCCAAAACGTTTGAACGGAGCCGCCATTTTCAGTTGACTGTCCATGCTGTAAACAAATAACTATCGAAAAGCATGTTTTATGGTAGGCCTACCGTAAAGAATTTGCAGTTTGAAATGTTGGCAAACAAACAAATGATAGGGAGGTGATAAAAACAGATGAAAGTATATAAAGATTAGAAGAAATAAAGTAGGCCTACTCTAATACAATGAAGTAGATATTAGTTGACTTGCTAAAATTCTATTTCACTAATGTTACCTTCACCGAAACGTTTTAACGGAGCCGCCATTTTCAGTCGACTATCTATGCGGGAAACGATGATCGCAAAGCATGTTTTATAGTACCGTAAAGAATTTGCAGTTTGAAATGTTGGCAAACAAAGAAACAAATGCTAGAGTAGTGATAAAAACAAACAAATGCTAGAGAAGCGATAAAATTAAACAAATGCTAGGGAAGCGATAAAATTGTGCGATAAGCAGCCATGATTGGTTGAAAGACGTCCTTTCGCACCGTTTTATTGGTCAAAAGCAGTATGACGTAGTAAAGGTGTAATAATGTAAAATGCAATTATATTGCCGCTGTGAGTGCTAAAATCGCTAAAATACCCGCTAAATCCCTATATCAGCAATACAAATTTCATAAATTTTACCCGCTAAACTAACACTGAAAAGCGTCATATCTAGCGGGAAAACGGCTGAATTGGCTACACTAGAGTATGTGAAGAAGTCTCATTGATTGCCTACGCAGTAGGAAGAACTTGTTGATCGCTATAATACATTTAAATCGTAGATATGTATGTTATTTCCTTTGTATTGCAACATGATGTAACACCTTTCACTTGCCGCCGCTTGATATGGTCATGCGGAAAGCAAGTCGATATTGTCAGAGTAAAAGTGGAAGCAGGCCCAGTTTGAAATATGGAGGGCGGATCGTGTAGGTGTAAAACATGCCAAGTATACAGTACATCTCAGTCGTGGGAGTATCACCGCGTTTAGATCTCAGGTAAATAATAATAGCCGTCACTGGGTCATAGTAGCAAAGAATCAACTATTGCTAGTATCCCCGGGACTAATTGGAATGGTTTTAACGCTCTGATTCCTTTATTTCCGAGGATGTAAAAGAAATTGTATCAGGCTGCGAGAAATCGCCGCTGGAACAGTATAAGCTACGAGGATATTATGAAAATGCGAGAGCTCTAAGCCAAAGCGGATATTAGTCTCACTCAAGGCATGCAAAAAATTGACTGGGGATTTAAGAAAATTCCAATGATTGATTGAACGTTTGTAGTTTGAATCGAAGTAATAAAATACAATTTATTTTAAAACTGTACTGTAATTTAATATTCATGTGGCCCAGCGGTGACCAAAGCGGGTGTCATGATTGCATCGTGTAAAATGTAATATGTTTACTTTGGTCAACGGTTCAAATGAGTATATAGAAACATTAATTGCCACGCTGAATAATTTTTTGTTATTATTATTATTATTATTATTATTATTATTATCATCATCATCATCGTCAATACTACCACCACCACCACCACCACCACCACCACCACCACCAAGTATGTGTTTCTATAATTTTTCTTTACGTGCATGAATATTGATAATTTTAGATCTTCTTCCTAGAAGGATAAAATTATTAGAGTTCATCTCAGTTTTAATCTTTTTAATCTTTAGATGAGGGTAACTATTTATTAGTTATTCATTTAATAATAATATTGTAGAAAAACTTATTCAATATTATGTGCCAACGAACTGTTAAACTCCAGGAATTGACATGTCTTAAATCATAGCCAGGAAGAGAAAGATGAGATAAATAAATGTAAGGAAGTCAGCTACCTACTGCGGTTTGAAATATCTCGTGCTCTAAAGCCTTTTAATAGAACAGAATTTCTCAAAAGAGTAATGATTAAAATAGCTTAAATAACTTGCCCATAAGAAGTTTTTAATTTTGAAAAACCACGAATTTATCGACCAAGTATCGAGAGAAACATTTAGAAAATTCCTTATTACGTTCAAGAGAAAGTTTAAAAAAAGAAGCAAGAAAAATTGTATAATATTCACTGGCTCTTGATGACAGCAGTGACATTACTGATACAGCAAAGCTTGAGATTTTTATCCGCGGGATTGATCAAGATGTTAGTACAGGAACCACCACTGGTTGTAGTTTTCATGCCAAGTACCTTTCCTCCGTCTCCTTACTTCATAGGCTGTCTGTCGCATGTAATCACTGCAGCTCGAGTTTTGGTCACCGCTGATGTAGGCCTATATGTACTGTACATTACTTATATATTCAATACTTCCATGGCTATTGTGTGACAATGACGACAGTGAAAGAAGGGGAAATAGGAGGAGAAACAAAAAGTACGCGATCGCTCGTCCTTGCAAGTGAATTTGGTACTGAGAGGGAAATATGTATTTGAGCTCCAAGCCTATTGGCAACTTGTCTCCAATTTCCGTCATTTCATATCAAGAAACAGAAGAGAAATTTGAAGGGGAAAAGACGAAAATAGACGTAAGCTTTCACACTATTGTGTTGAAAACCTCAAGGCGCATTAAATAGAGAATGTAGCGAGATAGATTAGAAAACTACGAAACACGAAATTCCTCTTAGAAGCAAACATTCTCATCGGGGCAAATAAAAAAGAGTTATTTCTTTTTCTTCTGCCATATTAATAATGTCAAAACAAGTGCTTATACAGGGACATCATTTTATTTTTACTAACGTTTTTAATATTAATCTGGCTATACCTTTCTATTAACGATTCAAACAGGAAACACCGCTTGCTCCCCCTTCCAAGACTGGAGTTCGATGATACTGGCGTAAAATACAAATCACTTTACTAGGTATAGGAGGGATGAAAAGTAGTTCATCCATTTATGTAAACTAGGAAATGTCGCAATTTTGAGTTTGATAATTTTCATTAAGTTTTTGTTTAATCAAAATACAGTACTGTATTAACACTTAGTGTTTTTACTCAAGAATTGAGCTATCCATTCGGACGTATTAATTATGCAATGTATATTGTACTGTTACAGCACATTAGCGTACACTATAGAGAATGAAGTTAAATTGAAAAATAATCATAATATGAATATATTTAAACACATTTTTGAAAATGGTGGCCGTTCATTTCGATACAGGCTTCAGTTCTAATGTGCATATTATCGCATTATAGACTATTGTACCTAATTCCAATTACCAGTTTCGTCCTTCGTACGAGTAACTCATGTTGAAATAATTCTGTACCTACTCTATAAAAGAGCACCTTACGTACTGTAAATTCAATCTTCACTTCTGCCCGATCCGAAAAGATAAAATTACTCAGAAATGCTATCTACTGTCCGTTCAAGTGGTTTTGTCGCAGGGTCGTAGAAAGGGGGGGGATCACGTGACAGTTAATTACTTAACGAGGCCCTTTTATTTAAGTTATTTTAAACAGTTGTATAATATTACGTAGACGTCCATTTCCTAACAGAAATTAATGTTTTCAGAAAAGAGCAAAGATAGCCCAGCTACTAGACTTTACAGAAGGGCGAACAGAAGCAGGTGGGGGAAACCGGGATGCGACGTAGGCAAACGGACGACAGTACTTGTGCGAAAACATGATTCAGTATTGAAAGCTCTTTCGTCACTGGAAAACGCGAACATATTTCTGGAACGTACTATACTCACTAAGTCAGTACTGCTTACGCGCCCTCGGCTCTGTGTCGTGAACGGTTGGAAGTTTACTAGTAGAAGGGGTGGGAGTGAAGTACATTAAAAAACTCAGGTACAATAAAAATTGAAGTAAAAATAAAATGATGTCCCTGTACAAATTTTGGCCACTCGAGTGCAATTACGGGGACCCCCAGAAAGTAAGTGGCCGTTTACAGAAAAAAACACAATTTCATGGAATGATTTATTGGAACAGATACAGATATTGTTGAACTATTTTTCAACATATTCTCCATCGGAATTGAGACTTTTTGTCATACCGTGGGATCAATTTTTGTATTTATTTTTATTTTATTGGGTTATTTTACGACACTGTATCAACACCTAGGTTATTTAGCGTATGAATGAAATGAAGGTGATAATGCCGGTGAAATGAGTCCGGGGTCCAACACCGAAAGTTACCCAGCATTTGCTCATATTGGGTTGAGGGAAAACCCCGGAAAAAACCTCAACCAGGTAACTTGCCCCCACCGGGATTCGAACCCGGGCCACCTGGTTTCGCGGCCAGACGCGCTGACCGTTACTCCACAGGTGTGGACCCAATTTTTGTATCCTGGTGTCGTAGCAGTCTGCCTCCTGGGATCGGAACCAGTGTGTGACATCCGTCTGCACCTCTCTGTTGATTTCACGATATGAAAAATGTCTCAGTTCATGTGGGGAATAAGTTGAAAAATGGCTCAACAATTGCTAAATCTGTTCCAATAATTTTTTCCGTGAAATTGTGTTTTTTTTTCTGTAAACGGCCCCAAGGAAATTTATTTTCTGGGGGCACTCGTAATTCCGCTCGAGTGGCCAAAATTTGTATAAGCATTTGTTTTGACATTATTAACATGGTGGAAGAAAAAATTAACTTCTTTATCTGCCCCCATGAGAATGTTTGCCTCTTAGACTTCTGTTTCCATGGTGGTATGAGTGACGTCAAAGTAATCCTCTGATGTCAAAACTTTACAATTATTCTCTCTTGAATGTTGAACATAGACGTTTCACTTTAAATGCGGGGAACATACGCTTTTATTAGTATGAAGAAAACATTATTCTGTAGGGTCTTCAGCAATTGGTCAAATTCTCGGGTAGGCCTACAATCTGAAAGTGATAAGCAGAAAGAATATCCTATCCTAATGTTCCTCTTCTGCAATAATTATATTTACCCAGATTTTTTCTGTTTTCTGATGTTACTTTTAGACCTATTATACATATTTACTGTGTTACAATATCTTCGGTTTTAATCAATATTCCTGACGAGATTACGCAAGATTTGGAATTCATGCAAGATATTTTTAGTGCGACTGGGGTTGCCGCCAGGCAGTGCGTCTTCCGTATTGTGTTTTGTTGTTATATGGCTCAAACTAGTGAGTGAATTACATTATTGGGAAGGTTTATTGTAGAAAACATGCCGAAACCACGGACTAAACGAACGAGAGCGTGAAGTGAAATAAAACGTGCAAATGAACCGCCGAAAACTGAGACCAAAACGGAAAAAAAGAGTATACTGCAATGAGTATGAGAATGTAGGACAGGACAAATATATTTTCTAAACCTTTCTTCTGCAGTTCAATTACAAAACGTCATCGATTTAGTGAATGATGACCATGAACCATGAACGAGCGCAGTGCCTGATTCAATTTGTCTCAGTAATGTAGAATTAAATGGTATGCAAAGACTTCAAATCAAATAAAAGTGCAAATCAAATATTTGAAAAGTAATTCTTAAACATCCAGTTCGGTTCTGTGTGCTCATTTTTCATACCTTAATTTTAGCTGTCTTAAACCAGTTGTTTCATTTTTAAATTATGAAAAATATTTATTATAATTTTTTTAATTTAACCCTAATTTATCGCCTCTCATTGCACGAACATTTTAAAACCTCATTACACATTTACAGCTACATTATCGTTATTTCTCCAATAAATTTAATCGATATGACAGTTTACTGAAAAACTTTGTCGCCGTTATAAAATTCAACGAAAACTTTTCACTTGCTCTTTCACTTGATGGAACTTATAATCATTTTAGAACTGTAATGGATATCAATTCATAAAGTCGTTCAACGCTACTAAAACTTTTACAATTAACATTTCTAGTTCAGCGGAAACACTTGGTGTTGTAGGCATAATCGGCTTTAATTTACTCTCCATAGTTTGGGAAGATTGTACTACTTTCTTTTTTTCCTCAGTTTCATCTATTGTTTCATTCCTTGGTTACAGTACTTCCCTTCTCCTGCTTTACGTTCATTCATTATTTCCTTAGGTGTGTTATTTGCTTGTCTTCAGGGTATAAAACTGCTACAGATATAACTACATTCAAATGCCTTCACCAAGTCCTTGGTATTCCCCTTTTTGTTCGTAGCATTATAACATTTTCTTCGGCCAACGATGTTCTTCCATTCTTTGTACATGTCATACCACCTTTTTGTTTCGCGGTATTAGTAGGCCTAATTGAAGTTAATATCATTCCACAACAACATCGCCAAAATTCCATTTCCAAAACACTTAAGCTCTGCTTTGACGTGTAACATCTATATTGAACTTATATTAATAGAAAAAAATGAGAGGAAGGATTTGATGAAACGGAGATTACACTGGTCGCTATGAATATGCTTACGCCATATCCGATAAATCTAACAGTATGAACGAGTCCATTCTTCTCCACAAGGGGAACCGCATATGAACATAATTATTTGTATAGTTTATAATAATCCATGTGGTAGGTTACAACATTCGGGTATTTAAAGAAATCTTGTTCAGTTGTATCACAGTCTAGTATATACATTCACGAAGCTCAATACGTAGTAAATATGCATCCATAGATAGTTGCTAAACACTAGGATCGCTACTATCGCCTCATTACAGACAATGCGAAATAGTACCTGCACAGTCTATTGTTTCTAGTACCCTCATAAACTCAAGCTTCGTGACTGTATATACTAGACTGTGGTTGTACTTTGATATGGACGCGGAACAGACGCGTGCACAATACATCCGTAAGTAGAATAAAGGTTGGTAATACTGTGATACGAATAATATTGTGATAGTTCTTTTAGAGAATCTATTACAATTTTACTGAGCGAGAGACAGACCGGTTTCATGTAGAAACTTGTTCACGAAAATTCCCTTAATACGTTGGCGCAAAAAACCGATTTTCCTCTCCCTCAGTAAATTGTAATAAATTCTCAAAAAGAACTACCACACTATTACCAATCTTTACCCCATAGAAAGTTAATAGAAACTTGGCATTCTCATATAGAGATAAATAAATTTAATAAATAAGAACAATTAAAATATTTACGGAATATGTTGTGACTACAAACAGTTCTCTTCTTATTCTCTTAATACCGGTACTAAACTCTCTATTATTGGAGGATTTGTTTGTTGTTCAGATCTTGTTTTATTCCATTCGTTAGACACATTTAAACCTTACAGCGAATTGTATTTATTTATCTTAATCCCATTACCCTACTTCCTGTATAGACGTTACGCGCAATCATAGATATTTCATCAAATCCTCTTCCACTTTTTATTTTTTCAGTTATTTCCAAACTTCTGCTCCATAAGTTGCTAAGCTTTCTGTTAATAGTTTTATGATGGTGATATAAAAGTATTACAATTACATAAAATATACAGAATCGCTGTTGGATCGTTCTGTAATTTTTTTTTTCTCAACCGTCAAGTTCTGATTTGGGTCGATCTGTGTTTTTCTCTACTTTGAGGTTATATTCTGTTATTCTCTTTGTTCGAATCTTTTTTGCTTCATTGTTCCGCCTTTCATTTACCTCTTTTTTCCAAATTAAAGTTCAGTTATTTCACTCTAAACTTGTTCATTTTCTTTACAATGTCCATATTTGAGAATCTCTGTGTGACTTCTGAAAATATTTATCTGCGGTAAATATTTGCGTAACAGATTTTCTTTCTTTCCCGATGTGCGCTATAACCGACACTGTAAGAAGTTGGTAAACATAACATCTGGAAGGCGGTGTAAATCTCTTCTTGTGGGAGGATGCCGACCACTTTCACCAC
The DNA here is from genome assembly GCF_040183065.1 of Periplaneta americana. Taxonomy (NCBI): domain Eukaryota; kingdom Metazoa; phylum Arthropoda; class Insecta; order Blattodea; family Blattidae; genus Periplaneta; species Periplaneta americana. The sequence goes on along the minus strand of NC_091122.1, from coordinate 153,435,878 downwards.
AGTCTGTTCGCATGACACCAAACAAACCTCTCGTTAGCAACTTCCACGTGGCCGTTATTTAGACCGCAAAAGTTTTGTTTCCCGCTATTAACGAAGCACAACGGTCCCGTGTGCGAGATCCATTTCTTGCTCCCCATAAAGCATCGTTCCCAATATGCCGGCAGAATTTTTATTTCGCATACAAAGTGCTGATTGATTGATTGATTGATTGATTGATTGATTGATTGATTGATGCTCTAACCAATGATATTCTATCACAGATGTCTTTATGGTTTGAATCTAATGGTTTTTTGCTTAATCAAGAAAATACTATCAACATAACTTTTAGTCTAAATCATGTAATGAAAAAGGACAACATACAAAACTATACCAAATTTCTAGGACATTTTATAGACTCCAGTTAAAATGGGAAAAACATATCGAATATATATGCACAAAGTTATCGAGAGTTATATATTTATTAAAGAAATTAGTGACTTGCGTTTCTCAAAATTATTTAAGTTGTGCCTACTTTTCGTTCTTTCAGTCGATAATTCGGTATGCTTTAATTTTCTGGGGAAATGATAGCAAAATTGGGAGTGTCTTGATTTTGCAAAAGAAAGCCATTAGAATTCTATGTCAATCAAACTATCTTGAACATTGTCGACCACTTTTCAAACAATCACAGATATTAACTGTCATAAATTTATATACGACCTAGTCCATTACACTCGACAAAATATAAGCCAATTACTCATTACTAGCCAATGTACATGATCATGAAATTATAAATAGTGAACAAATTAATATTCCATACTGTAGATTACATAAAACTAGTACAAATTTTTCTGTTATGGAGATGAAATTATATAATAAGCTTCCCAGTCAATATAATAAGTCACCAACCAATAGTTTCAAAACTATATTTTATAATTGGCTTCTAATTAATCCTTTCTGCTCTGTTGATGAGTTTCGTAACATAAATTCATATGAAATTGTTTTAATAAATAAAGTTATTTACATTTAGTTACAAATATTACATTGAGGGTAAAATATTTTCATTAATTTTTAGAGTTTCAAAATGGTTTGTGTTTTCATTCTAATTAAACTTTACTGTTTTCAATTATATGTGTATTTTCAAATGTAACTTATGTTTTTTTTTCCTTCTATATTTGTCACTGTAGTTTAATGGCTTAATAAATTGAATTGAATATAATGAGGGCTGGATTTGGGATGGATCCTTGCACTTAGGCCGTTTAGGCCCATTGTACGCCCTATATGCGATGACTGTCTAAGTCCGATGGATGCGACCGAGTAGCATTCGTGAATTCTTCCTGGCCCCTCCAGGTAAGGAGAATCTTAGAACATAAATCAGCATCGAAAACCCTTACTACCTTCAGACATCACCCCAGCCTATATTTGCTATTATAGATGATAGATGAAATGAGGGAGAAATGGAGAGTGTTGGTGTAATGATAAAGGAAATGGGAGTATCCCGAGAAAAATCCTCTGCAACGTCTGTTTTATCCACCACAAATTCCACACAGACCTGACCGGGGTTCGAACACAGCGCGCTAGCATTGGAGCCACAGACGCGACATACAAAGTGTTACGGCGTGGTTTCCTTAGAGTACTTCGGTATCTTCTGCCACATACTGTCTCTGCTTCACTGTAGCCGCATAATCAATCTCTAGATTGAAACTCTCTGGTTGAATGTCGTTAAAAATTGTGAACGAGCGAAGTCATTCAGACATAATTCTTCTTTGTTCGCTACTTTGTTCATAACTGAGGGCAATGAAGATTTCATAGCATTACCCGCTGGGAAGAAAATGAAACTGCAGGGGGAGCTGAGTGAAGTTAATAAGTACACGTAAAGAGAAAGTGTTACGGGTGCTGTAAAAACAGATTCTGATATCTTCGCTGAATTGTGCGTTTTCATTATCCCAGACAACGAAAAAGTTAAATATAAGAGGAGCAATGAAGAGAGCTAGACAAGACCTTTACAATGATTCAATAAAGTTACGGTCGTTAATTACAGGGGAATGAAAAGTTCATGGGGACAAGAAGACTAACAGTCAAATCTCTCTGTAGCGTTATTTAAGGGAACAAAGAAAAATATTGTTATAAAGAGATGTGTTGTTATAAGGAGGGTTTTTAAAAAATAGTTGAATTGGTAAGAGACTTTCTATTCAGCTTACTTGGCGTGTATATTATGGTACAAAGTGTTAAAATTATCAATGAAACCCACTTAATATGTTACCCATTGTACTGTCCTACATTTTTTTTTAAGAATCACTTATGTCAGTTTATTTGTTGACACTCATAAAGGCATTATTACATCCAAAGACACTAAATACTGTAGTCTTCTGGAACATCACTAACACTAGATAGGAACTGTTGAAGTGATTCACAAGCTGCCCTTTGTACTGGCCTACATTTTTTTTAAAGAAATCACTTATATCTGTTTCAGAGCTCTCTTCACGGAAATTGACACACATAAAGACCTTATTAAATCCAAAGACACTAAATACTGCACTTTTCTGGAACATCACTAACACTAGATAGGAACTGTTGAAGTGATTCACACGTTGCCCATTGTACTGCCCTACATTTTTTTTAAGAAATCACTTATATCTGTTTCAGAGCTCTCTTCACGGAAATTGACACACATAAAGACCTTATTAAATCCAAAGACACTAAATACTGCACTGTTCTGGAACATCACTAACACTAGAGAGGAACTGTTGAAGTGATTCACACGTTGCCCATTGTACTGCCCTACATTTTTTTAAAGAAATCACATATCTTTTCAGAGCTCTCTTCACGGAAATTGACACACATAAAGACCTTATTAAATCCAAAGACACTAAATACTGCACTCTTCTGGAACATCACTAACACTAGATAGGAACTGTTGAAGTGATTCACACGCTGCCCTTTGTACTGGCCTACATTTTTTTAACGAAATCACTTATATCTGTTTCAGAGCTCTCTTCACGGAAATTGGCACACATAAAGACCTTATTAAATCCAGACACTAAATACGCAGTAATCAGTTAAACACAGATTTACATCAAGTAAGATCACGTACCTTACTATATCGCTTAGCGACAAACATTTCATTTTTCCGAGCTTTATCGTAGTAGAGAGAGAATATACTACACTGGGGACCATTAAAGTGTGTCGTTCAATAGAGATAAGGGGAGAACAGTGAGACATTTTTTATTAGATGGTAAAGTTTGATGTTGAGATGTTGGTAACAGTGGAGTTGTATGTTGTATGAGTAAAGTAACAGTATTTTCATACTCGATTTGATTCTAGTTATAAATGTGAGTGATGAAAAAATAATTCGTAATTTTTCACTCTAGAAGTAAAATTTCTGCTTGTGTTTAATGAAGGTTATATTGGATATACAAATGAGATATAAATACGAATGTTTTGTTACCTAATACTATGGTATTTGAGATTATGTTTGGCAAAGTTTCGTCTTTCTTGTTTTAATTTTGAACTGATGGCGTCATTTTTAAATTAACTATGCGTAAAGGGAACAGTGAGACATATCATTAAAGGGTACAATGAGACGTCTCACTGTCCTCATGTACCAATTATTTGCAGAAACAAACTGTAATTATATTACATTTACCAGTAACTAAGATTAAAAATGAACATACTAATAATAAATTTAGGAACTGTAGCTTAAAATAATGGATACATTACATTTTAATGGTTTCATAAATGAAAAATTATTCACAAAATTTAAGAAAATATAACAAAATAATAAAGAATTACATTAAATTCTTATAATTATAAGCTTTGTTGTCACCAAAAATTCATTTAATTTTTTCGCAAAAGTTTTAAATGTCATGGAAAATTCACTTTTCCAAATATTCCAGATGTTTCAATGGTTTCGAAGTCAGACATCAAAATGATTCTAAATAAGCCTACAGAACATATCAAGATAAAGAGACAGCATGTTTTTTTCTTCTTTTGAAATAAATGTAAATCATTTCAATGTCCGTTAATAGACACTGTGGTGTCTCACTGTACCCTCCTGAATGGAAACAGTGAGACATTTGCATTTTTTTGACAAACACGTTTTGTATATTATGTCCTTTATCTATTAACATTTTTATTTATGTATTATTATACTCCATGTTTTAAATGTGTATTTATATTGCACTTGATTTTAAAAATACTCGAATTATCACTTGCATACATATGTCTTAATATTTTGTGTCTCACTGTACCCACTACCCCCCTATATCGCAATAGAGGATATCGTTATATCTGGAGAATTTTTACATTGAAGGAATACGTTTTATGCCGGGAACTATATTTTTAATCGCAATGGAGGGGTTTATCGTCATAACGATAATCGTTATACGGAGGTATGACTGTATAAGATTCAACACCAAGAAAAAACGGAGGGGTTTGATGTGATGACAATGAGGAATATGGAAGTTAAGGAACAGAAGGGGTGAAACATCGGGAAAGACGTTTGCTCCTGCAGGCAGAGAGAAGACGCTTTACACATATCTCCAAAAACTCAAAACTTAATAAAAATTATTTGTAGAATAGAAAATTCTGAAACTACTGTAAGCAAAAGAATGACGTGTAAGAAATTATACGGAACTTCAAGTGAAAATAATTTGAAAAAAAAAAAAAAAATTGTACCTAAGGTGAGATGGGAAGTGAATATCAAGCTAAATCTGTGGATGCCTGCACTCGGCTGGTAGGCTGGTAGGTTTGGCCCTTCTGTGCTGTCGTTCCATTAATTATTATATGTAGTAATATTTAACATTAATAATTTGTGATTTGTCCAATCACCGGTTCTGCTGTCTCCGTAACTAGCTTGGGGGAGCGCAGCCGCCGGTAGCGAAAGCTGCCGCTTTCCGGGCAGGAGATAAATAAATATTGTTCCCTCGGTATGTTATTACACTGTTATTAATTTTGTTTATTTACAGTGTTCATATTGTTTGTTTACTTATAATTTATAATTTCTTATCATTCTTATAATTTGTTCAATACTGTCATTGTTATATACAGTGAAACTTCCCAATAGCGGACACCGCCGGGGAAAAATTAAATATCCGTTATTGAGAAGTGTCCGCTATTTAGAAAATCGTTACTATGTACTGTATACAGTATATTAAAATTTCTCATATATATATTCAACACTATATTTTACAGTACAGTACAGTAGATAGTAGGATTGTTTACAGTATTCGTCCGGAGAGAGATCCCAGATAAAGGGATCTTATTTGCTCTAGCACGGCAGAACTATTCACTTGTTAAGTTGTTAATGGCAAGCCCCTCAGTTTTAGGAAAAGCTCTTTTTGTGTTCTCATTTGCATTCTCAGTGTATGATTTTAAAATAACATCCTTGTTTTCAGAATTTCACTAACCAAAGTTTTTGCCACATTAAACTTTGTGGCCAGCTCACGAACACTTCATTTCTTCTTCTCACTATGCTTTACAATATCCACTTTCTCTTTTAGTGACAAACGTTTATGTTTTTGTGACATTTTTAATGTGACTGTACTTTCCGAACACTCAACTTGACAAACTAAGAAAGTACGGACTGCTCACGTATATTATCACAACTAAAGGCTGGTTCACAATAAACCGGGAAGGAGAACCAGAATGAAAATGAGAAGAAGTGAACGTGAATATGAAAATTTTTTATTCACAATAAACCGAGAACGTAGACGACTATGCATATCGATATGCATGTCAATAACGACATGTAAAGTCGATATTACGCATTCTGATGTTATTTGTGTATAATTGACCAATGGCGTTCTCTCATGAGTACAAGGCAGCCAACATAAACACAGGTTAACCAACTTCAAAATTTCAACGGTACTGTAAATATGCCCATGCGTCTTTATTATCACAACCTATTTTAAGTCTACCATAACGTAAAATAATTAGAGAAGAAAAATTTGTAATAGAACAAAAATGAACACAACAGTAGTTATTGAATTGAAGCATGAATATGTAGTGTGTAATACGACCAATGCAGTAATGAAATATGATTCACTTACGATCGGTGTTCAAAGATCCAGCTATTGAAAGCCACGTATTCTTCTTCATTTTCTCATCTTTATACGAGGCGTAAACGTGAGGATTTTCCTCAACACTCAATATTAGAATCTCATCAAATAAAACTTCCTCCATGATGCAAGCACAGAACAAAATAGTGCATAGGTTATGTCACGGTCTTCTTGCTACAAAATATACGACAAAATAGCTTTTAGATGGCAATCGAATGAATCTATTGGGCTGTGATCGGAAACGTGAACGACAAAGTTGAAACTTGGCCAACTCTCCGTTCCCGATCCCGGGCTCCGGCAAGCTTTTCGTTAATTGTGAATGCTCAAATTTAAATGTACACATTTTAACAATTTTACCGTTTTCGTTTTCGTTCCGATTCTCGTTTCCGGTTTATTGTGAACCAGCCTTAACAACTGTGCTGCTTACCTTCAATAAAGTACAAGAACATTCAAACGCACGATAATGATTGTTGCAAAGAATTCCGTTAGAATTGAGTTTAATTTACAACCGTCTTTTTTTGTTTTTTTCTTTCACGCTGTCCGTTATTGAGAATGTCCGCTATTTGGAAGAGTTTTATCATAAGGGACAATGTTATTTTGCAGGGGAATTTTAAAATGTCAGCTATTGAGAGGAGTCCGCTATTGGGAAGTGTCCGTTAAGGGAAGTTTCACAGTATTAAATTGAAAATGTTGAGTGTATGCAAGGAAGAAACAAGAAAAAGAATGCAGAATAGCGATTGATTAATGAAACTGTCGAGGACAGAAGTCTAGCGTTGCACGGACAGAACCGATACACTGCAGATCCCACCAGCTGTTCTGCAGTTCTCTTACACAGAAGCCGTCGCAAAACGACAAACCACATGGGCACTAAATAGGTTAATAGCGATATTTCATCACTGACCGACTTGTATAAGAAGTGCATTGCTTGAATCGCATTTGAGGTAGCAGGATAGCACGACTGTAGTCCTGCGCAATATCCGAGTTGCCATATCAATAATAGTGGCATTGATTTCTGGATACAGCGCGGTGGAGTACACATGTCTGGTTCCATTTGTTGCAGACGAGGTAGGTTGGGTTCATTGCCTTCCAAACAGTTCAGGGCTCGATTCCCGATAGATCCTAATAGATTTTTGGCTAACAAGGCGCATCAGTGCTAATTTTCTCACAGTCCTTGAGGTTCCATACGTCATCTAGGCAGGGGCGGCCCGTCCTTATGTGCTACAGTGCTACAGCACAATGATAATTTTTGCTCAAATAAAGTGTTTGCAATACCATAGTATTTGATCTGCCATTTGACAATTTCGCGTTGTTATGTTCATGACGCGTTATAGAGTGTTTAGTCTTCGCTCTTCGCTCTTTGGTGCCTCAGGGGATTCGTTGTGCTACTCAAAACTCTGTATGAGAATGTAGACAGTTAATGCGCATGTGCGAAGCTGAAATAATTGCTCTGATTGGCTATTTTTACGCGGGGAAGTGCTGTAGTCAACTTCAGCACAACACAGCTTGGAGATTGCAAAAGTAAAGCGTAAGGAAAGAGTGCTTGTTTGTGGAGGAACTCGGAACTATGTACAATGTATTTGGTAATTCAAATGTTCGACTGCTGCTGCCATCTACCAGTTTTTTGAGGTTCCTCCTGAATCAGTCAGCAAGCGACGGAAAATTGAATCCCAGAAAATTGACCGTATAATTCAGGAAACTACTCATCGTTTCCAATCTTTAAGCTACCTAGACGCAACAAAATTGTTAAACAGCGAATTTTTTGACAATTTTTTGCATAATTTTCCTGAACGCGAACTTGAAGTTGCTGTCAACAGCTGTACTATACTGAACAAAAGAATGTTAGAGACACAACTTGGAGTTCTACACGGAAGATCCGACTTCCGAAATATAGATGGCTGTTCAATTGTTACAAAACATAGTCTCCAACAATTCACGGGATCCATTCTATGAAGTAACGAAGTTGTTAAATATTTTGGTTACAACACCAATGACCACTGCTGAGCCAGAAAGATGTTTTTCTTACTTGAAACGCTTAAAAACGTTTTTTAAGGAACACTATGTCCCAGAGTCGCCTCACTGCTCTTGCAATACTGTCAATAGAAAAGAGTATAATGTCCAGGATGGAGGGATTTAACGTTTAACAGCAGGGTAATTGACAAGTTCTGCAGTAGGAAGGAACTCCATATTTCGTCACTAGGCGAGTCTCAAATTAAGATAAATGCATGTAAGTGTATATAGTAGGCAGATATAGAGATTGTAGCACACTCATTATTTTGACCACCAGCCGCTACTGCATCTAGGCTATGTGGGAGTAGTTACCATGCTTCAATCGGATAAAGTTGCCTCGTTTAATTATTAGGCAGCGGCATTCCTTTTTAAGATTTGTAGGTCTTTATTGCATGCACCAATAATAAAATGAAAATGCGACGTTGTCACGTCTTGTTTGTTGCTGGTATATATTAATATAACATGTATATGGGCTAGGCTTAATTGCTCAAAGCATGAGTTAATTTGAAGATTATTTAGATTATTTATTTTAAATTAATTATTTAAAGGAATTATTAAATGTTTCTCCATAAGGAAAACCGGAAAGTTTGACTTTTTGTAATAATTATTTTATTGTTAAGGATTGGCCCTTATTGTAAGAACTATATATTTCACGGCGAATGTAATCACACGTAAAACCATCTACTTTATTAAATTTTGTGACTTTGTGTCCACGCTTTTTAGGTGTCTTAGGTCCCTTTTTTACAATTTTACTTACAGTATTTCTATTTAATTTAAGAATTTTAGATGTCTCCGAAATTTTTCCTTGACCTAAATTGTTTTTCAGAACATACGTGTGAGCATTGCACACAAACGTTTGACATTGCTTACATAATTTTGGTCTAGCTTTTGAATTTGAATTGTTATTTAACTCTGATTTATTATTATTATTATTATTATTACCATCGTCGTTATTGACGTTCATGGGTATCGGTTCCGACACTTCACTCGCTTCACACGGCCTCCACATTTTTATTATACACTGAACTGTAATATAATTAATTTTCACTGTGAACTAGAACAAGACACACTGCTAAAATTTGCAACCCTGGTTTATACACTCCGCGTGGAGTATTGGAGCGGCCTTCAAAAGACTTGACGACGACAATGGACAGCGACATAATTAAAATTATTGAAACTACAAAGCTTCCGTCCTCTTTGACACTGCTAGCCTACTAATTGAACAAGGCTCTCGTATACTGTCCGGTGGATTTGTAGGATGTTAGATATTATTAGCTTAGTTTCCTTTGAAAGCTGAATTGGATTTACGTTAGGTGTAAGAATTTTCTCGTCAAAATTAGGATTCTAGTCTCATGTCAATGTGTCTAATGATTAATATTCTTGCTTCCGGATCGACGTATCTCGAGTTTAAGCCCGATTGAGGGTGATGGGTGATGTTTTATGAATGCATTTCTTCTTCTCTTCATACTAGGCTCAGAGTCTGTTATATCCAGAAAACAGGAGTCCTTCATCTCTTTCTCGGTCCTCCAGGACTCCTACCTTCCGCCGGGAGATTATCACGTGCTAGACGTACAACTCTGTCCACTGCCATGCCAAATACATGTTGGTTCCATTCAGATCTTCTTTTCTCCACCCAGTCGCCAATATTCTGTATATATAATAAATAATGTTAAATATTCAATCTTATGACTTATCAATTTAATGTTAACATTTGTTAATACATATCAAATATAAATAATGTATAAACGTTTTCACCTTTTACAACATCATCAGATTACGATATCTAAATTAGAGTGAAATTTTTGTTTTCTCTTATAGTAAACCATCAAATTGGTGTTATAATAATATGTAATAATGACTCATGAGTTTTATGTATTTTACGTGTTGGAAAAATTTAGAGATTACAAATAAGTCTACATTGTATAACTAATTATATTCTATTTAGTACTGAAATACATAAAACTCATGTTACAGTGGCTTCAGTTACATGTGTATTTTAAATTATCACAATTTTAGATTCAAATACATTTTCAAACTATATATATAAACACAAAGTTTGAAAACGTATTTGAATTTAAAATTGTACCAATTTAAAATACACATGTAACTGAAAGCATTTTAACATGAGTTTTATGTATTTCAGTACCTATTATAGTCCCGTCGCTCTTATTTCCGGCAGCCAAACACGTTGCAGGTCGGCTGCATTTAAACGTGTGAGTCTTGTGATTCGCTGATGATGACGTTATGCATTTCCTAAGGCTCGATAAATACTTAATATAACCGCCCGCCATTTTGGCTCTTTCGTTGGCGTTCGCAGAAAGCACACGAGGACGTTATTTGCTGCTCAATTACAGTGCGTTTGATTTATTATCGTAGGAGCTACGACATGATAATGTTTAACGGTGTGGCAAATAGATTCCTCGTTTGGTAGCTCGGCAACTAAAGAACAAAATGGCGAACGATACTACCTACCTAGACTTTATAGAGCCTTCACTTCCTAAGACGTGAGCAAAGAGGAGTCACGCGACTATAAATAGAATATAATTAGTTACACAATGTAGATTTATTTATAACCTAAAAATTTTTCCAAGTAAAATACATAAAACTTGAGTCATTATTACATATTATTACTTATTATTGTAACACTGTTTCCTGTAAGAGAAAACAAAAATTCCACTATGTAATTTAGATATCGTAGAAGCAAACTGTATCTGGTTATGCCGTAAAAGGCGAAAACGTTTATACATTATTTATATTTAACATGTATTAACAAATGTTAATATTAAATTGATAGGCTAAGTTATAAGATTGAACATTTATTTATTGTATTTAATAATGACATCTGAAAATCAAAACATGAATTGTAAATTAATATTCTGTATGTTCAGTTGTTATCTTATGTCCTGATTTTTTCTTACTCTTTATCTTGTAGATTTACCATTAAGGGGGGGGGGCAGGCACACCATTTACCTGCAAAAATTTAATGAAATTATTTTTTTTATATCTGAGCTACTATAAAAGCTAAATGAACAAAACTTTTCATGCATAATATACATACATTACACTTTATAAATCATTATTCAGAATATTAAAATAGTCTAATTAAAAATAATATCAAATTTGCATAAGTTTTTACAACCGTAAAGCATTTACATAATAATATCTACAATTAATTAAATATCTGCATGATTCTTTTACAGAAATATTCTAAAGACCTACATCAACAACATAGTCTAGGATCTTTAATCTATTTCTTCAGGAAATATTTTTTTCTTAATAAAAATTTTTAGAAAATTTTAATATTGAATGTAACGATTAAGAAAAAAAAAATTTCTTGAAGAAATAGGTAAAAGATCCTAGTCTATGTTGTTAATGTAGGTCTTGAAAACATTCCAGTAGTTGTAGTTGTTTTGCTAACGGTACTCCGGACTCCACATTGTTGTTGTAGGGAAACTCCCTCTCATCTTCTCCAGTGTCTTGATTTTTTTTCTTTTTACCTATCGGATGTTTGAGGCGCGACCCAGATGACGAGCGTCGTGGGAAGCGTGGGCGATAGCGTGGTCCACCTCCACCAAGTTCCGTTGTGGTCGCTGCATTGTTACTCCGCACGTGAAATTGGGTCGGGAAATGAACCGCGGAGCCCTTGACTGCACGCGCTTTTTCTTGTGCTCCACAAATGCACCTGCGTGAACGAGCTTCTGATGGATCTTCGGCCCGTCACGTTCTTCGCTTGTGGTTCTTGTATGCAACTACCATAAACAGATCTACACGGATATTGCACTAAACGACCGTTTTTATGTTCAGAAGTTGTTAATTTAATGTCATCATCACTGTACAGCCACAGGATAGTTGGCAGACTGCTTTTTACGAGTAAGATACAGATTATCATCAGTGAGATTTGTGTTGGACAGGGTTGGCAAGGTAATTTACTCGTTAAGTTTTTACGTAAATTACATGTAATTCGCTACTAATTTACTTGGCGCAGAAAACCAGTTGTTTGCTTAGACGTAAACAACATATTTTCAAAGCAACGTCTGATAAGTCGTTATGTTACCATTATGATTTTCTTTGTCGACCATATTACCAAAAATAAGGGCTTTTCCTGTGTGAATATGAAGGTTGGATTAAAACATAATAAAATATGACGCTCACGCACGCGAATCGCGATACTTACATAATAAATGATAATATTATGGATTTCATTAATCTGTCCTACAGAATAATCTCTGTAATGTTGACAATTAATATATGAGGAGAAAAATTCGACCCGGCGCCGGGGATCGAACCCGGGTCCTTGGTTCTACGTACCAAGCGCTCTGACCACTGAGCTACGCCGAATTCAATCCACAGCACCGGATCGAACCTTCCTCCTTCAGTGTTTCCCTTTGTGGCCTGACTCCAAGTTAGGCTTATATGTTGACGTATATGTCTAGTGTCAACTGCCATTATACTAGGAGCGCACTCAGTTGAGTGACATATTTGGCCGGGATTCCGCAGTTATGATGCACTGCTAGCTATGAGAATATTTTTCTCCTCAAATATTAATTGTCAACATTACAGAGATTATTCTGTAGGACAAATTAATAAAATCCATAATATTCTCATAGCTAGCAGTGCATCATACCTGCGGAATCCCCGCCAAATAAGTCACTCAACTGAGTGCGCTTCTAGTATAATGGCAGTTGACACTAGACATATACGTCAACATATAAGCCTAACTTGGAGTCATGCCACAAAGGGAAACACTGAAGGAGGAAGGTTCGATCCGGTGCTGTGGATTGAATTCGGCGTAGCTCAGTGATCAGAGCGCTTGGTACGTAGAACCAAGGACCCGGGTTCAATCCCCGGCGCCGTGTCGAATTTTTCTCCTCAAATATTAATAATAAATTATGTTGATGTGACAATTTGAAATGTTCCAATAAATGTTAGGAGTACAGTACAAAAAATTCTGAAGGAAAAGTTTGTTTCTAAAGCCTTTTTGTTTTCTGCTACCTATACGTAGTAACAATAACCATCACAAGAACGATTTTTTTTTAACGTTTTACTTTTTCCTAGCTTTTAAGTACTTAAAGTTTTCTAGGTATTTTATGCGTGATTTATACGTGTAATCTAGAAAACAATTTTTACTCTTAATTGTACAATCCTACTTGCAACTAGTCCAGGAAGATAGTACCGGAAAAGATAGACCTTCAGGTCAAAGTTTGGAGAAGAAGAAAAAAATTAATTATGGCGATGCATGTGAGTTCTGGGAGTATTTGCAACTCTGTGTGAGAAGTATCGCTTTGGGCGCTTTGAGATTTGGACGTTGAAAGGTTGACATCTTTTGGGTCGCCTCTGGTACCAGGCTGCATGGACAGAATGTAATAAAAAGTAAAAGAGAAAAGAACCGCAGCTAGCGTCTCTGAATCTAGCGCTCCAGGTCGCATGTCAACCGGAAATCTGCGGACTTTTTTTTTGGTCTTGGATATTGACGCAAGAAGGGCTTAAACAACTCTGGCGTATATTTATGGATTTTCCTGACCCATATATTTTATTTAAATTGCTGGATATGGAATGTTCGATGCCGTCGGTAACTATTACATCAGAGAAGTGAAAGGAAACACGCGTTCTGGACGATAACCCTTCTTTTGTTAAGCCTGAATATATTTTAAATTTCATATTAGTCTTATAATAATGGAATTTCATCACACTGTAGTTCTGTTATAGTTTGATGTGGAGTGAGGCACTGAAATAACCCCCCAACAATGTTATTTAATACTGATTTAGAAAAATAATGAGTGTAGATATGGACACTACTGTACGATTTTTTAACGGGATAAGAACGTGTATGGTGTTACGCCAGGGATTTGGAAGCGCTGGTGGATGGGGTATTATAACTTATAGGCTCCTTCATGAAAATATTTACTGTTCGGAACTGAAAGTCTGCGTAATATTATACAATTGTTTAAAACAATTTAAAGTAAATGGCCAGATTGTTGCTGGTCGGTCTCGCCCTTCACCCCTTTCATCCCTCCCAAACATACGACACTTGAGAAGTTCCAATCCCTCTGTTGCCAGGTAGTAAGTAATTCATAAACAGGCAGTGACCTTGTTAACATAGCTACAAAAAGTCACACAGAGGACAGACGTTGGACATTTTCACCTCTCTTTTCGCCCTTCTGTTGTCATAGGTTGAATAGTCCACTATGACTAATACAAAGAATGGGAAAATATTTAATTTGTTTTGCGTCCTTATTTTCATGTTATTAGATTATAGAAATCCAAGCTCTAATTACACTTACTTACTTACAAATGGCTTTTAAGGAACCCGAAGGTTCATTGCCGCCCTCACATAAGCCCGCCATCGGTCCCTATCCTGTGCAAGATTAATCCAGACTCTATCATCACACCCCACCTCCCTCAAATCCATTTTAATATTATCCTCCCATCTACGTCTCGGCCTCCCTAAAGGTCTTTTTCCCTCCGGTCTCCCAACTAACACTCTATATGCATTTCTGGATTCGCCCATACGTGCTACATGCCCTGCCCATCTCAAACGTCTGGATTTTAAGTTCCTAATTATGTTAGGTGAAGAATACAATGCGTGCAGTTCTGTGTTGTGTAACTTTCTCCATTCTCCTGTAGCTTCATCCCGCTTAGCCCCAAATATTTTCCTAAGCACCTTATTCTCAAACACCCTTAACCTATGTTCCTCTCTGAGTGAGAGTCCAAGTTTCACAACCATACAGAAGAACCGGTAATATAACTGTTTTATAAATTCTAACTTTCAGATTTTTGGACAGCAGACTGGATGATAAAAGCTTCTCAACCGAATAATAACACGCATTTCCCATATTTATTCTGCGTTTAATTTCCTCCCGAGTGTCATTTATGTTTGTTACTGTTGCTCCAAGGTATTTGAATTTTTCCACCTCTTCGAAGGATAAATCTCCAATTTTTATATTTCCATTGGTCACGAGACATAATCATATACTTCGTCTTTTCGGGATTTACTTCCAAACCGATCGCTTTACTTGCTTCAAGTAAAATTTCCGTGTTTTCCCTAATCGTTTGTGTATTTTCTCCTAACATATTCACGTCATCTGCATAGACAAGAAGCTGATGTAACCCGTTCAATTCCAAACCCTGCCTGTTATCCTGAACTTTCCTAATGGCATATTCTAGAGCGAAGTTAAAAAGTAAAGGTGATAGTGCATCTCCCTGCTTTAGCCTGCAGTGAATTGGAAAAGCATCAGATAGAAACTGACCTATACGGACTCTGCTGTATGTTTCACTGAGACACATTTTAATTAATCGAACTAGTTTCTTGGGAATACCAAATTCAATAAGAATATCATATAATACTTCCCTCTTAACCGAGTCATATGCCTTTTTGAAATCTATGAATAACTGATGTATTGTACCCTTATACTCCCATTTTTTTCTCCATTATCTGTCGAATACAAAAAATCTGATCAATTGTCGATCTATTACGCCGAAAACCGCACTGATGATCCCCAATAATTTCATCTACGTACGGAGTTAATCTTCTCAAAAGAATATTGGACAAAATTTTGTACGACGTCAACAAAAGTGATATTCCTCGAAAGTTAACACAGTTGGTTTTGTCCCCCTTCTTAAAAATAGGTACAATTATGGACTCCTATTGTTCTGGTACAATTTCCTTTTCCCAAATAGCAACTACAAGTTTATAAATTTCGCTATATAATGCACTTCCACCCTCTTGTATTAATTCTGCTGGAATTTGATCGATACCTGGAGACTTGTACTTTTTCAGATTTTCTATCGCAATTTCGATTTCTGAAAGCGTGGGTTCGGGTATAAATGGCTCAGCAGTTTGTATTTCAATTTCGTCCCGACCATTTCTATTTGGCCTATGTACATTCAGTAGTTGCGCAAAATAGTTTTTCCATCTGTTTAGGATTGATGGAGAGTCTGCAAGCAAGTCACCATTCTCATCCTTGATCACGTTTACCCTTGGCTGATATCCAATTACACTGGTGAACAAAATTAAACATATTTTTGTTAAAAGATAAAGAATGAGTGATTCTTGTAGCATTTCTCGTGCTGATTTCAGATCTGTTTTCAAAACGTTTCTGTCACCCAGGGTTTTTGAATAATTGTATGAAATGTAGTTCAGACTTTTCTATTTTCATATCCGGTAACATTTTAGATTTTAGGCTGTACTTCGCTTGAGAAACATCTCTTTTGAGTTCCCAGCAGTATTTTGGCAGAATATTTAGACTCCATTTTTCCTGGTAGCGCCTTTCCATTTCAGAAAAATTCTGGTGAAAATGCTCCCCATGTTTGTTGCTCAGTACCCACTACCCGAAGGTTTTGAGGAAAGAAAAAATAGATGAGAATCCAAGAAGTTATTTTGAGAGATATGACACCCCATCACGATATAGTTCTGAATCAGCTCGCTGACAAGTTCTCTGTAAACTTCTGATGTAGTTCCTAGAAAGGAATGATCCGGCATATCATTGGAACTGGAAAAGCCATATGACAGGATCCTTTTAGCCAAGCAGTTAATAGAATCACATGGAGCACAACAGATTTCTGCCCAGTTCATGTCCTCATCTATTTTGCAGTCAAAAGAACACTCGTAAGCTCTTTTAACTAGTGTAGTAAAATTCAATGTTAACTAACTAAAAACATAACAAAAATTGTTTATGTGATATGTATACAGCAGTTCGAGGTATATTTCACTTTATAAGATACTTTTACTACACTTAAAATTGGAACAAAGAAAACACAGGTTATGAAACTTGTTTCATGAATGTAAGTTCCAACTCAACTGAGAATTAATACTAACTCTCGCAGTGTTATGAGAAATAAAATTCATTTTTATGAATTCTGACTTCAGAGGCAACAGTGATCTAACGTTATAGGTCAACTGTTAAAGCAATAAAATGAAATATTTGAAATATTTTATTTCCGTTAGCATGATAAACATTGTATATAACAATAAAAATAAATCAATTTTTCTAAAGTTACGAAAAAGCGGTGGGTGGTAGAAAAATTCTGACTTCATTTTTGGAATCAGCACATGAAATTACATGAGAACAGCAGAAATTGAACATTTAACAAAATCATTGTTAACCAGTGTTACGAGAAATACGTCTGAACGTAGTAGTGATGCAAATATTACAAGAGATTTTGGTTCAATATATCTGGGTGGAAATTAATTCTATCATTGGCATTTTAAAGCACTTTTCTCTAGAGGATGCAGAACTGAAATAAATTCTCATTACTCTTTCGATATTCGGATCCAGTTTTAATTAAATTCCTAACAAAAGCTGTACGTAAATCACCTTCATTGTGTACCAACCCTTTGTCAATATCTTCTAAAGCTGCTCTGTTCTCTCTCTTTCCCCGACTCTCTCCGCCCCTCTTCCTATCTATCCTGGGTGATGACAGGTGCCTGATGGGGTTGTCGGGTATCGCCCTTGCCAGACGCCTGACGTTTTATCTATAAATGAGCAGCACTTTCTATCTACATCTGCAGCAATATAAATCAATTCTCACTTCCAGTACAGCACATCCATAGAATGCATGTACACATAGCAGGTTCGTAATTGAGTAACTTGTCTACTTTTAGACATTTCCTCTCGAGTTTATACCCTGCCATTACAATAAAATTATTAGCCACCGATGCAGCTCAGACGGTAGCGTTAATCTGGCGCTGCGCTCGGGCGTAGGTTCGATTCCCGCTTGGACTGATTGATATGATATGATATGATATGATATGATATGATATGATATGATATGATATGATATGATATGATATGATATGATATGATATGATATGATATGATATGATATATGATATGATATATGATATGATATGATATATGATATATGATATGATATGATATGATATATGATATATGATATGATATATGATATGATATGATATGATATGATATGATATGATATGATATGATATGATATGATATGATATGATATGATATATGATATGATATATGATATGATATGATATATGATATGATATATGATATGATATGATATGATATATGATATGATATATGATATGATATATGATATGATATATGATATGATATATGATATGATATGATATATGATATGATATGATATGATATGATATGATATGATATATGATATGATATGATATGATATGATATGATATGATATGATATGATATATGATATGATATATGATATGATATGATATATGATATGATATATGATATGATATGATATATGATATGATATGATATGATATGATATGATATATGATATATGATATGATATATGATATGATATATGATATGATATATGATATGATATATGATATGATATATGATATGATATGATATGATATATGATATATGATATATGATATGATATATGATATATGATATATGATATGATATATGATATATGATATGATATATGATATATGATATGATATATGATATATGATATGATATGATATGATATATGATATGATATGATATGATATGATATATGATATGATATATGATATGATATATGATATGATATATGATATGATATATGATATGATATGATATGATATATGATATGATATATGATATGATATATGATATGATATATGATATGATATGATATATGATATGATATGATATGATATGATATGATATGATATGATATGATATGATATGATATATGATATGATATATGATATGATATGATATATGATATGATATGATATGATATGATATGATATGATATGATATGATATGATATGATATGTGATATGATATATGATATGATATATGATATGATATGATATATGATATGATATATGATATATGATATATGATATATGATATGATATATGATATATGATATGATATATGATATGATATGATATGATATGATATATGATATGATATATGATATGATATGATATGATATATGGTATGATATATGATATGATATATGATATGATATATGATATGATATATGATATGATATGATATATGATATGATATGATATGATATGATATGATATGATATGATATATGATATGATATATGATATGATATATGATATGATATGATATGATATATGATATGATATGATATGATATGATATGATATGATATGATATGATATGATATGATATGATATGTGATATGATATATGATATGATATATGATATGATATATGATATGATATATGATATGATATGATATATGATATGATATATGATATATGATATATGATATATGATATATGATATATGATATGATATATGATATGATATATGATATATGATATGATATATGATATGATATATGATATATGATATATGATATATGATATGATATGATATGATATGATATGATATGATATGATATGATATGATATATATTTTGTCACAGCGCTTCTTTACATGTAAAGGTGGACCTCACATTTCTGTATCCGGTGCCACCATTAACATATTATTACAATAACACATTATTTGCAGTACACGTCTACACAAATACTCCCAATTACGCAATGTACCTTTTTTTGTTATTTGGTCAAAACTCCCCTTCAGTATTTCTCCTACATTTCATTTGCTATTCTCTATTTGTTCCTTAATCCTAATATATCTAATATTCTATACTACTTTCACACCCCCTTTATCCTCTAACTACTATTCACTAAACTCTCAATCTCAAATTATCTCTATAAATTATCGTATAGCTCAGCACTCATACATTCAATTATTTGTCCTATTTGTTCTTTGACCTTTTCTCCTATCTTTCTCTTGTATTCATTTACTGTTCCAACGTTCAAATGTTAGTACTAATTTTATGCTGTCACTTTTCACTTCTCTTAACCCTTTCTCACTATTTTCTCTCATTCCTATTTGCGCTCACTTTCACTTTCTCACTATTCTCACTTCCTATAAATAGCCTCCTTATATTTTATTCTACACGTCTGCTTATACACTTTCTCTCTCCCCTATACTTCTCGATCTTTTCCTGTTTCCCTTTATTTGCACTTTTTGATCACATCCACATTTTTTTAAACGTATCAAATATCTCTGCTATATCCTTTATTTCTTCTTCTATTCCACTTTTATTTTTTCCCCCACGCTTTCACTTTCACTTACTAGATTTTCACTTACACTCGCACCCTTATTCTTTTCACTACTTTCTTCCCTATCATTTCCTGAATCTTGGTTTCTCTTTTTATCACCATTCGCCTTTTTTCTAGTGCCCGTGTTTCTTATTGCTTGGACTGATTACTTCACTAGGTTATAACTAGACCTAGGATTTTTACGCTTGAATAGGATAGGTTGCAACAATTTTATGTAAAAATCCTTAAATGTATGCAACACGAGAAACTCTCGAGTGATAATATTGCCTAACCTAGACTCATTAAATAACATAGTATGTTTCAGCCTACGCTAAACGAGCCTAAAAAAATCCGAGGTCTAGTTATAACGTAACATTGTCTTCCCCGCACCGAGTATGGACCGGGGTTCGTTGTGAAACAAAAATTTTCGGAATTTCAAATGCTTACTGTAAGAACACTATGAGCCACAGTCTAATACTAATATTATTAGTAGTTAGCCATGAACCAATGTAACTTGTGTGACCATGTTCAATGACGCCGACTCCCCTCGCTATGGACATGAGGGCGCCGAAGTTGAGTATAAAATTAACCTTGTCGCGCGGCCTCTCTCAGTAATATCTCGGCATAGAGAATAGCTACAAAGCTGTGTGGTCATTTGTTTGATTTGTAATCGCGAGTTCTACAGTATTAAAGTGAGGTTGACTCCTGGATGAGTGTTAAAGAAGGCCCTATGGTCTTAACTTTGCCAGGTAAAATAAAATACCATTATTATTATTATTATTATTATTATTATTATTATTATTATTATTATTATCATCATCATCATCATCATCATCGACGGTACAATACACTAGCGAAGAATTTGTTGTGAGCTGAACTAATTTCGGAATGTCGCTTCATAGCCTATGAAGGGAAAATATATTGCATGCCCTTTATTAATACAGTAAAACCTTTATTATCCGTGATAATGAAGGGAATAGGCTGAACGATTAATCGAAAAAATCAGATAATCCGTATCATAAAATATTTTCGTAAATTTATTGAATAAAGCTTACACTTTCGTAATTTCCTCTTTGGTCCTTTATTCAACACGTTAGGTAGTGGATCACAAGTTCACTGATATGTCTGCTTGTTAACAACGGGTTTTGGGGGCAAGGAAACTCCTTGTATTGGCTATCTGTGGAAATATGGATAGTGGAGGTCTCGTGTTGTAGATTTACATAGTTTATACAATTTATCCTTGAATTTTATTAAATTGCACACAGTTGTGACTCCAATCTCATATTTTGAGATGAACCACAGTTTCTCGTTCCCCAAATCACTAAGTTATTTGCACTTTTTTATACTTAGAATAGGTAACACGATTTCTTTTGATACCCGTGGAAGGCATTTTGTATAGAAGTTATTTATTTATTTGTTTATTTATTTGTTTATTTATTTATTTACTTATTTATTTATTTATATATTTATTTATTTATTTTGGCGAAGTTAAAGCCATCAGGCCTTCTTTTCCACTTAGCCAGAAACAAAAGAAGGTGATACAATTTTACATACTAATATATAAAGAACACTAATAAAAAATTTATATAGTCATACAAGTATAAGTTGAATAAAATAATGCAAACATAGTAAATAATAATTACAAAGTAATATATGGCTAGAAGTTACATTCAATGAATATTTATTTATTTACTTATTTATTTATTTACTTACTTATTTAACAGGGCAAAGGCCCAATTACGATAGACAGTACAGATATGCAAGCGGTAAGTGAACCAATATTACAAATTACAAGAATAACAAATTCAAATGTAAATTATAACTATATAACACTGAGGAAAATTACATATATACACACAAAGGAGAATTAAACATGAATGCTGGTCACGTGCTTAAACAATTTACTTTTAAATTGCAATATCGTTCGATAGTTCGTGAGGGAGCTGGGTAAGGAGTTCCAGAAACGAATTGTTGATACAGTACAACACAAACAGTAGACCATACTGTGTAAGGGCAAAGTTTTGCAATATCTCTCTCTAGAAAAAAAATAACGTGCTAATATAATGTACAATACTTCATATTTCTGTAGCAAAAAAAAAAAAAAAAAGCGAAAGACAGTCGTATAATCCGCCAATCGGTTAATAGGGAGACGGATAATCGGAGTTCTGCTGTACTTCTCTGCTCATAGAATTTTTTCCGAAGTATTTCCCAGCTTTAAGGCGAATGTCAGGTAATTCATGGCGAATCCTCGGTCTCGCTCGCCAAATACATCTCCCTATCAACAATTCCGTTGCCAAATAACCTAGTAGTTGATATAGCGTCGTTAAATAACAGGATAAAAAACATTTGTATTGCTAACAACGTTGTATTCTGGACTTACACTTAATATCCCATAACGTTCAGTATTCTTTCGTAAAAATCACTATTTGTTTCTTTTTACTAATCAAGCTATAGGAAAGAAGTTCTAGTTCTCACTTATAGTTTCGGTTTCCTTGACTTAGCTAGGGCTGAATTCGGGACATCTTTGAAATAGGTTAAACTAACCCGTATGCTATGATTGTCGAAGTCCGACAGGTGGCTCGGATGGCATTCGTGAATCCGACGCTAACAGTTGTGTCATCCTGCCTCAGCCATGACAGAACCAGGTCCCATCCCCAAGCGAGTACGTGATAAGCTCCAGGATCTGGAGCTCTAATCCCTTCCTATAGCCCTATCAGCATCGGAAACCCGTACTATCCCCAAACTTCACCCAAGACTATTTTTACTATTCCTGATGATGATAGATGAAATGAGTGGGAGGTGGAGTGTTTTGATGGAATGATAGATTACTCTGCGAAAAACTCTCTGTAAAGCGGCCGTTTTCTGTTTGAAAGTAATTATGTTGTAATTTGCTTTAATTGCCTGTGGAAATGCACAAAAAAGGAGAGAGATACCGTAACGGGGAACAAGCCCCGAAATGCAAAATGCGAAGTCGGCACGTTTGTAACTTTCGTCGAGTCGAGTGCAAGCTCATGAAAGTGTTGGAATTTATTTTAGAGTTTAAGAGAAATGCAGCAGCAGTGCCTTTTCCTACTGAAGGTGGTATTCTCAGAGATTGTATGTTGCATAATTCAGTTAATTTCTTGCCTTCTACCGTGAATATTTAACTTGTAATAGAGTAGTGATTGCGGAACAGTGGCTAGAAAGCTGAGTTCCTGGGAGTGGAGAGAAATGCGTTTCTTTCCGGTAGGTTAAGTTACACATCGGAGCATTTGTCTTCATGACGGAAAATGACTAGCAACGCAAACAGTGCGAGACATGCGCGGGTTTTCTAATTCATAAACCTCTTCTATATATTTAACGTTTCAGGGCGCATGTAGAGGAAAAAAAAGTGTCACGAGGATGGCGCATGTTCTCATACGTTTTGCACGTTTTATAATAATTCAGTTTATCAGTAAAGTTGTGAACTATATTAACCTAAGTATTGAACTTTTAGACGAGCGAGCTACTGTGTGCCGTAGAGATGGGTAAAAAAAGCTGGAACAGTTTTTTTGAAACTGTTCCACAATTGAAACTGTTTCGTACCGAAACAGTTTCGTGAAATAACCTGTTCCAACAGTGTTGCACTGCTCCAGTGATCACTTCAACGTTCCACATGGTTCCAAGAGATAAACAGTTCAGTTTCTAAATAGCTTTCCTGTTCTTTGCTGTCTGCAAATACCACGTTTAGCGCTATCATCGACCTCCAATCGAAAGTAGATATAACATCGATGCTCCACACTGCCTTCGTGCAACAGTAGCCTATGTAGGACCGCAATTTAATTGTACTAATCAAATTCCCTAATAAATGTGCTATTAATTATTATTAGCCGCCCATTGATGGAGAATATGTTCATGGTGCCCAAACATGGTGTTAATTATTAATATATCGCGAAAAATATTATCGGCAAATGTCTTATCGTTATTAAACTCTCCGGGATATATGCGTTATTTTTACTAAAATCGATTCATTTTGAATTGTAGTTATTTACTGTACTCTTCAACAGTAACCTACGAAAAATGACTTTCGTCATAATAAATTGAACAACTGATCTAAGACGATTCAAGGGCTTTGAAACATGTTTCTGAAGCAGATGAGAAGTTGAAACAGTTGGCACTGATGTTGTGAACATATTCATATGAAACTGCTTCTTTGAAACTGTTATTTTGGAACAGCATCGTTCATGAAACAGTTACAGTCGAAACTGTTTCTTAAAAAGAACAGTTTATCCCATCTCTAGTGTGCCGTCATCATTAATATTTAGCTATTGTCCGGCGAGTGAGAAGTAAGAGACGGGGACTACACTGACGTACGTCCAATCAGAACAGAGCAACCTTAGCTTATCACCTGTGTTTATTTTTCTTTTTACTTAGATCGCCACCGACACCTAGAGAACCGACAAACAAAACCATTATCATCATCGTTATCAGACGTGGCCTGTTGAGATTCTATGGACTAATGCATCAGTCTAGAAGTCTCTTGACTTCTTACGCTGGGTTATACAGGGTGATCCGTTTGGGTATGGATAAAATAAAAACACAGTAAAACATTTACTACTGAACTTTATTTGTTGAAACTTTGTGCACACAACACTGAATGATGGGAGATTCCTCAGAGCTCAACATGACCCCCATTGCGCACCCTGCACAACTCATAACGGTGATGCAATTCAGCCCATGTACTGTACGTTGTAACATAAGAGGGGTGATTTGTTGCAAAGCTTGAGTAATTTTTACTCTCAGATCATCCATGTTCGTGGGTTTCTGTGAATAGGCGATGTCTTTAACAAAACTCTACAGTCAGGAGGGGTTAGATCTGGGGAATTTGAGGGCCAGACCAAGAGATAGCTGCTTATCGTACTGGGTTTCACCTGCGACCTCCTGCATTTTTTTTAACACAGA
Source organism: Periplaneta americana (assembly GCF_040183065.1). Lineage (NCBI taxonomy): Eukaryota > Metazoa > Arthropoda > Insecta > Blattodea > Blattidae > Periplaneta > Periplaneta americana. The sequence goes on along the minus strand of NC_091122.1, from coordinate 153,410,819 downwards.
ATCTGTTTCTATAAATGTTCGATACCACAACATTATGGAATCTTATTTAGGTATATTACGTATACCATACTCACGTCGAAATTTCCTTTGAACTCTTTTTAAAATTCTCAAATTTAGCATACCAAAGAACACATTGTGCCCGTTGTTAGTTTGTAGTAGCCATTTTAATCATCTACGATTTTCATTTGTCCTTTCAGATAATGCATTGTTGATTGTAATATATTATGGAAACTCCCATCTTTTAATCATAATATAACCGGCAAGAAATTTTTCCTACTATCATAATAGCTTTATAATAATAAATTAATATTATCCATACCCAAACGGATCAGACTGTATTTCAGGATTAAATGTAGTAATATTCTTCTATCCATTCGATGAAAATGTTGACTCCATATTTTTCTTTTTCGAAATCAATACCATTTATCACAAAAATACATATTAAATACATTAAAAATACATAAAAACTATTTTATTCTTAAAATTATCTCACATTCTATAAAACAACACTAATCGTCCTAAAATGCTCAACTTACAACGATGATTTTGAATTGTGTCTAAAAACTATCCTGAGCAAGATTAATCCAATCCCTACCATCATATTCCACCTCCCTCAAATACATTTTAATATTATCCTGTCCACACCTGTGGAGTAACGGTTAGCGCGTCTGACCGCGAAACCAGGTGGCCCCGGTTCGATTCCCGGTCGGGACAAGTTACTGGTTGAGGTTTTTCCCTCAACACAATATGAGCAAATGCTGGGTAACTTTCGGTGCTGGACCCCGGACTCATTTCACCGGCATTATCACCTTTATCGCATTCAGACGCTAAATAACCTAAGATGTTGTTAAAGCGTCGTAAAATAACCTACTAAACTAAATTATCCTCCTATCTACGTCTCGGTCTCCCCAAAGGACCTTTTCTCTCAAGTCTCTAAAATAACACTCTGTATGCATTTCTGAATTTATCCACAGTGCTACATGCCCTGCCTATCTCAAACGTCTGGATTTAATGCTCCTAATTATGTTAGGTAAAGAATGCAATGCGTGCAGTTCTGCGTTGTGTAACTTTCTCCACTTTCCTGTAACTTCATCCATCTTTGCCTCAAATATTTTCCTAAGAACCTTACCATCATACGCCTTTCAAATATTCTTTACAGACTTGTATAGTCCCTCCATCTCTTCGTTGGACTATCCATTGACCTTCATTTAGACTATTATGTAAGGATTTTATAAAGGCAGTTTTCTGTTCGCCATGCTCTGACATTGAGCTCTTTGTGATTTATATTTACAAATGCAGTATGATGTGTCTTAGATCACTCCTACAGTGAAGTTCTCACAATGCTCTTTTTGTTTCCGGTTGGAGTACGTCTCAGGTTTCAGCCATAAAATGTATCGCTGTCCTGCAGCAGAGTCACCGCAGGTTGGACCAATACGCAGCTCTTTCACAGTCACTGACCGAGGGAGGGCTTTTACTGTGATTAAATATACAGGCTGCCCTTTAAATGTCTGTACAGTCTTAGTAGTTATATGTAAGCCACTGAATATTCTTAATGTAATGACATTTGAGTGCCTATTTATGCATAATTTCTAGAAGAAAGAGGAGGAAAGATTGTAAAATGCATGTAGCAATATGTATATGACCGTTTCATAGAATACAGTTTGTAGACTCCGACGTTTATCCATAGTTCCTTCGGCTGACTACTTCTCACGAAGAGATCGGAAATTTCTTTTCCGGACATGTCCTGCAAGATTAGTTGTGGACGTTATTGCAGCGGGGTGGATTTTTTGTAGTGCGTAATTTCGCTTGTCATTTTTATTATGTCATTGCTTCATTATTGCCATATTTTCATATCTCCTCTCTGAATATCCATCATCATCATCATCATCATCATCATCATCATCATCATATTCCAGGCACGAAATTAGGCCATTGTCGACCTGTTTCGGTTCCAGCTATACAGGATCCAATAGACGTTTCTGTGGACGTCCAGGTCGTCGTGGTGGTATTTTAGCATTTCTTGGGGTGTCCGGCCAGCTTCCATACGAGAAATGTGTTCAAGCCATCTGTTTCTGTATTCTGTAATTTTTTCTTCTAATGGTTGCATGTTGAGTCCTGCAGTATATCCTCGTTCCTCTTGTGGTCCAGAAGTGTGTATCCTGCAGTTCGTCGCAGATATTTCATTTCAGCTGCTGTTAATCTGCTGATATGTCTTTGTTGAATATCCATTATAGTTGAAAAGGGTTATTATATATTCACTTAGTTCTGTCAGTTTTCATGGGACTATGTTAATTGAGTGATTATGGAGAATTGTTGGAATACTGATCAACATGAGAACACCAGTTGACATTTTGCAAGAGCAGCAATTCAGTCCAGTTCAGAAAAATAGGGACAGGGTATATAGACCTATCGAACCCCTGTAATTGCGTGAAACGTTTATGCACTTCTTGATTGTTATTGTGAACATATTGTAGTTAGGATTGTATGGATGTTTGGGATTTTGAAATAAAAATTCGGTATTTCTTTTAAATTTTGTCTTTATACCCCTTACGTTTAAATTTAACAAGACACACTAGAGGTGCACTCATTACGAGTGACTAAGTGGCGGGATCCGACGGAATGAGCGCCGTCTTAAATCACTAAGGGTGCTATTCATAGACATTTCACTAGCCCGGGCTACGAGCGTGCTAAACAGGATTCATATCATATATCGCTGACACTGGCTTATGAATACGAAAAACCTTAGTTCGCTGATCATCCACCGAAAGCCCGCGCTAACAGGGCCGTATTCATAGACATTTTTAGCGCGGGCTTCCGGTGGATGATCAGCGTTTTTCGTATTCATAAACCAGTGTTAGCAATAGGATGTGATTTGAATTCTGTAGTAGTAACCAGTGGATAGCCGGGGCTAGCTTAGCTACGCTCGTAGCTCGTGCTGCGAAATGTCTATGAATAGCACCCTTAGTGATTATTTACGCATATCATATTATGATTTATGATGTACCGAAATACGTATATTTCCGTGCAGGAATTTGTATTACCATATGATGAAGGATGGGTGGAGCGGAGAAAAATATTCTCTCCGGCACCGGACATTGTGCCACTGTCACACATCTGTGACAGTGCATGGCCACTAAAGGGAAACTAAGAGATGAAACTTAAACTGAGAGGATTCAATCCGGCATCGGAATTGGAATCCGGTGTGGCTTAGTGGATAAAGCGTTAGCACGTAGAGCTGAAAACCCGGGTTCGAGTCCCGGTGTTGGAGATAATTCTTCTCCGCTCCACCCATCCTTCATCATATGGTAATACAGAATTCCTGCACGGAAATATACGTATTTCGGTACATCACAATAACGGTTAAGTAGACCTACTGTAGAATTATACTATTTTAAACGATTTCTGTCTTTATACTTCCCGCATTTGTCAATCATCCCATTTGTGTACGAATAATAGTTTTTAATTAAATTAAAATGAAATTAAATATTTCGTTTAAACTTTTACATTTGGTGTATACATATTTCGAGCCTGAGCGGAACAGTGCGACTTTTATCGCTTGCTTGACGTCACCGTATTAACAGAAATTGTGACAACATTTTTGGAACGGTACGTGCAAAAAGTGTTTTACGTTGAAAAAAGAAAAGAAAGAAAATTATTTCACTTGTGTACCGGTACGTATTTTAAATAAACTTCAAAAGTATAAACTATGTATAATAATATAATTCGAAACGTTGTGAAAGAACTAAATTATAACGAAATGTATAATATAGGCCTAAGACATGACCACCTCTGTGGTGTAGGAGTCAGCATGCTGGTCTCTTACGCAGAGGGCCCGGGGTTCGATTTCCGCTTGGGTTGAATTTCCTGGTTGAGGTTTTTCAGGGTTTTCCCTGGCAAATGACAGGAAATTCGGGCCACAACATCCCTGAATATCACTGGCCTCATTCATCATCGAAATCATATTCACAACAATAGAGCCATTCTTAATAATAGTACACAGGCCTTCGGATTTCACCCAAAAGGTTAACTCGCGATATGACCAGAGATGTTAAAGCGAGTATAAATAACAGCGAGTGAAAAAAAAAAAAAAGACACTTGGTTTTACTATATGAAATAAAAGTGGTGAGATTAATTGGAGCCTTATGGTATAAAGCAGCGTTTCTCAAACTTTTCTGAAGTGGGGACCACTTTTTTAAGTCTGAACAGTTCCGCGGACCACATTACTCTTGTTCACTTCGAAAGAAAATTTGTGTGGTTGAGTGTAAGAGAAGGCCGTATGGCCTTAACTCTGCCAGGTTAAATAAATCATTATTATTATTATTATTATTATTATTATTATTATTATTATTATTATTTATGTAGGATATTTTAATGCTACTTTCTTACTGTTATGAATTCGGGTAGTCCTGGCTAGGTTACTTACATTTTAATGTAGAAATAATTAATTAAAATTAATTTAATTCAATTAATTTTATATTAGTATTAACTAATTAAGTTAATGTTAACAGGAGAAAATTTCTTATATCATCTGCAAAAAGAAAAAGAAAAAAATTAATGCAGAAACATGCCCGATTTTCAACAAGTAAAGATGCAATTTTGCTTGTTCTATTATTGGTGTACGACGTACAGTACGTGACCATTTCAATGTGCAAACTATTAAGAAAGTCATAAATACATGAAAAGGTTCGGTACTTTGGTCCTGTTATGAATTCGGGTAGTCCGTAGCTGGGTTACGGGCACGGCGCCAGATGTGCACGGAAAAGAAAGCGAGAAACACCACGTTCATAGTGCTTTAAATCCCTCTTGTTTTGATAGAGTACGAGTAGAGTGGGAAGTCGATAGACGGGTAGGGTAAATAAATTTCATAAAATGGTACCGAGAGAAAAAGTGAAAGGCGATTGCCATGTGTCATTTATAAACTCTGAGATTTTCAGCTATAGTGTGATAACGCAATTCGTTTGAATTTTATTTTTTCTTCTGTCTTTTTTGAAGGACCACAAGGGTAGACCTCGAGGACCACAGGTGGTCCGCGGACCATAGTTTGAGAAACGCTGGTATAAAGAATTTGTAATGTTGAGATTAAAAGTGATCAGCCCATGTTCTCGTACATAGCTATCGAGGAATCAATAATGAACTTGCATTCTTGGAATTCCATTGAAAGATTTAGAATTATATGACAATGAAAGAACAACATAACTTGGAACCGTGCCTTCAACATCCTGTTGCATTTCGGTTTGTTATTGATTTCCGATAGTGGCACTTCACAATACGAGGGGACAATACTTATTTTTTGCTTGGCTTTGTCGAGGATCGTCTGTCTTCATTAGCAACAGACGCTCTGGTTCGTGATTCATTGACTAGCGTTGCTATGAAACTGATTGTCACTTGTTATTTTGTATCATAATTTATTTTATCGGCGTTCCACTAGTCAGTTCTGTACGTCAGCTATCGTGTCGTTTACGTCATATCCAGCTACTCGACATTGTAATCTCTGTTTGTTTTGTTGGAAGATAATGTAACTTTCTCTCAAGTTGTATTAGTTACGTCCAGACCTGGACTGTAGGCTTGTTTCTGAACTGTTACGGATTGGGAGGTTACAATTCTCATTTTATGTTTAGCACTCAAGAAACCCCTACTTGGCATCACAAGATATGTGTAAGTTTATAGAAAATATAATTAAACTCTGCCATAAATATATGTTTGCCAAAAGAGAAGCCTGCTCTGGTTTATGATGGCAAATACATTTTAAATATGATTGCCAGTTTTTACAGCTACTGTATATTCCCACCTATATTCCATGTGTTCCAACTTACAAGAGGGAATGTTCCAAGGTACACGAACCTGTTGTACCTTTGAACACACTACATATCCCTTCATTTTATTTTTTCCATCCTTAATAGATCTGTAGAACAGGAAAATACATACAGGAAGTTGTAAAGGAATCTTCAATAATTATTTCAAGCATTTTTTCATTAAAAAAATTTCATTTCCCAAAATTAAAAAAAATAAAATGTGGAAAGTGTTTAAAGGTACAACACTCTCCCCTATTATTATTATTATTATTATTATTATTATTATTATTATTATTATTATCAGTTATCACTATCATCATTGCTATCTCTGTTTTTCTTTCTTTTTTTTTTCTTGTATTAGCTCGGTGAGAGCTCTTTCTTTTGACCCTGTTGACCCTCTATAGGGCTTTAATTTAATTTGTATTATTTTCACCAGCGTCTATATTTCTTTTTTGTATTTATATGTGCTATCTGGTGGGATGGAAGAGAAGGCCTTATGGCCTTAATCCTGTCAGATTAAATAATAAATAAATAATTGACTTTTTTCCACTTAACAAAGAAGATAATGCGTATTTGTATAAACATTGAATATCAGGAAGAATGCAATTTTGATGCAATCATCATCATCATCATCATCATCATCATCATCATCATCTTCATGGATTAGGCTTCATTTAGGGGACGACCTTGTCTTCTTAGCTTATTCTTCGGTTTGTAATTCAATATACGTTTTGTAAATCTGGATATCTTGTAATTGTCATTCTCTGTATGTGTTCAAACTATTTCTGTCGATACTTTTGAATTATTTCATTTATTCCTGTTATTCGTAGTTCTTCTCTCACATCTTCGTTTCGTTTATGGTCCATCAGTCTGTAACCAGTTGCTAATCTCAAAAATTTCATTTCCGCCGCTTCTTTTCTATGCTTTGTTAATGTGCAGTATTTTGAAATACTTTGTAGAAATTTAATATCGTTTGTTTCTTTCTAGCAATTCCTCATTAATATGCGTTTTATTGTTCCGCAGAAAGTTTCAATTTGCTTATCTTTTTATATATCTGAGTTTCTCTCATGTTCCACACTGTATCCAAAATAAATAATTGAAGTTATTCACATTTGTTCTATCGTTTATCTTCTAGCATTATTTTATCTCTAATTTTTTTTCTATAGAATGCTATAACTTTCGTTTTTGATGTACGAGTAGCTTATATTCTTCTGAAAATATTAGCATTTAAAACGTGATATGTATTTTGCGTGCAAAACTGAATATTGGAGCAACGTGTCCTGTACTTATTACAGGCTCGACTTCTCACGTATCTGTGCTCAAATTTCCTGTCATGGTGACGGAAGTAAGGAAATTTGAATCTTGAAGACGTAGCAGTTCTAGGAAACTAGCGTGACACGAAGGGCTTCTCACAAGAAAATAGGCAGCTCATATTATTTTAAAATTGTTTCGCTGTGTTGTGTTCATGTCAAAACGTATATTTACAAGGAGCAGAAACATTTCATGTGGGACTCATTGACAGGGTCAATTGAGCAGTAGCAGTAGCTGAACTATTAGGCCCAATTGTATAAAACTCCCTGACTAAAGATCAACTTTGATCGAAGATCAAAAAGTAAACCGAGTTCAGACACTTCTTCTATTGTATAAAACTTTTCTGCGATCAAATTACCTTGGTTCAAATGCAATCTAAGTTCACGTGAAAAGGATATGGTAACATCGCGTAAACAGGTGAAATACGTGATGCGCGGACCATGTTATACAGGTTTGTTCAGTGTTGCCAATCTAGCGATTTTAACTCTTTTTCAACAACAATTTATTTTAACTTTTATATTGCTTAAATAGGGATTTAGTGACCTTTTTAGCACCCCATAGTGACAAAATTTAATCTTTCTTTGTTGATAATGAGAAATCTAACGACTTTACAACTACTTTTTCGCGTATTACACTCTGTTGGAGACACTGTTTTTTTTTGCAATGTAAATAATGGCGGACAATAAGAATGTTCTCCAAGTTGTTATCATGTTATGGTGTTTGATACTGCTAAACATAATAAAGCTTTATAAAACGACAATTTTCATTTAGTAATACAGTTAATTGAACATTTATGAATGTATCTATCATATCCATTAATTATTAATGGTTGTTATAAATATAATATAATTAGGCCTATAGGTTATGTTATTTGATACTGCTGAACAGATAGAGCCTTATAAAATATAAGAATGTTTGTGTATTGAGGCAAGAAATTGAAAGAAATATATGTAAATGTACCTAACATATCTATTAATATTAATAATAATGGATATTTTATTTGCACAATCTGTCGCTCATATATTTCAAACAGAAAAGAAATAACTGAACTTGGATCATCTAACTTAATCGGAGAAATTTCTTCAGTCAAAGTTGACTTTAGTTTGAGACAAATTAATCTCAGATTAGACTTTATACAACACAAAATTCCAAGTTCAGCTGAAACAAGGATCAATTTAACCTGTGATCTAAGGTTAAATGGTTTATACAATCGGGCCTTAATAAAATCGTAATGGATTTGTTTAATTTTATGTTGTCTTTACCTGTTTATCACGGAATTATAGTGTGTCACAAAAGCAACTTGCTTGCATGCCATGCACGTTCTTACATAATGGTATGTGTCAAGAATAAAAAGCCTTCAATTACAAAAAACGAATCAACTTTGTTATAACGACATCGGTGTTTAGTTACTAACATTAAAAAGTCCAAGGTGTGCAGTAATGATTGCGACAATTACCTGGTTGAGATTTTTTCCGATGTTTTTCCCTGAACCTATTAAGAGCAAAATCTGGGTAACTTTCGACCCCGGACCCTTCACTGATTTTGCTGACATTGTCACCTTCATTCCACTCACGCTAGATAATCATCGTAGTTGGTAAAGTGTCGTAAAATAAACGAAAAGAAATATCAAAAGGACTACGGCAAGCACTTCTAGAGGCACACTCGACGCAATGGATACCTGGAGAATATAAACAGTCACGCAAGGTCACATGCTCTTTACCTCCCCGTGTGGTTGCCCCGTAGAGGGAGGGAACAGGCTACGGCTTGTTTACATGCTCCAACAATCCACTGCGCTGACTATACGCTCAACGGTTTTGCGCCTCATCCCTAGGTAACAAATTTGTTATTTATAGTGGAAGAATGGGATGCATATCGAGGGCATCATGCAAGAAGGGCCTATCAATAAATCCAGCATAATTGAAATGTTTTAAGGGCTACCTATCTCATACTTAACACAGCGGTAGCCCATATTAACAACTTCGACTCTTGAAGGTTTCTGATATTATGTATGACAATTATTGTTCAAAATAAATATTACTCTTATGCCATATGATAGACCTATTCTTAATCAGTGCAACACATCAAGCGTGATTTCTAAACACGAAATATATTTCTTTCAATAAAATTGAAACTACATACCTGCAAAAACTTTGAAATTGATGAAAAACACAAAGGACATACCACATCCACACCACAAAGGCAACTGGTTTGTCTCTTTGTGCACGCAGACTGATGGACACAATATATACTTTTAGATCTTTTCCGTTAGGTAAGAACACCATATATAGTAAAAAACGAGGTAGCCCATATTACCACTCTTAGCCCATATTTCCACCATCTAGCTTTGTGACTAATCCCAGTCACATATTTGACGATTTCTCTTGAAAGGTCAGGATTCTCTATTAAGAAAATTCTGTGAAATTTGCTATAGAAATAACTTTTGTTGTGTAGGTTTCCTCCGAATATTTCTGCCCTCCCCGTCATCGCGACACCATTGCTCCATTATTAACTAGCGGCATATCATTTTTGTGATTAGGAAAGTTTAGCAGTAAAATATTACATTTAGATCTCGTATGATGTTCCACGTTACCAATTTCCTTTGAAAACATCCGAGCACTATAAGGATTTCAGTTTCGTGGATATTATTATTTATCGTCCTGGCATGCCTTTGTTTCTTGGATCCCCTAGAACTGCCCCGCAAACGGACCGTGAACTTGCCATGCTAGTGGTCACGGGTCCGAACGCCTGACATTATGCACTGTTTGGGCCGTTAGCTCTGCAAAGTTCTATTCCCTTCATAACACCGCGGGGTTTCCGTAATAAATTACTCAAGGGATACATATCTATGTTACATGCTGGCGTGTACGGTATGTGGCCGACCTCGACTTCGATTCACAGCGGGGACAAATCGAGATTTATCTCCATTCGTTTCGCTTCACTGACCTTGAAACAGAAGATGGAGCTGCAGTTTGTAACAAATTCGTACATGATGATAGTTATGATGGTGATGAAGAATGGACAAACAATTAAGTATGTGAATAGAAAAATATTAGAATTAGAAGATAACAGATGAAGACCTAACAATCTAAATGTGCTAAGTGCGAATTTTTCAAATTTCACTTTATTCTATCTAAGGGAGAAACATCCATATGAGAATTGTCTTTGTCGTAGCTCAAGTGCGCCAAAAGACGGTGTTGTAAGTATCTCAACATGCATTTCGCAGTGTGTTTTTCGTCAGTATCTCAGAAAGTTGTTTCTGGCACTTAGCACATTTAGAATGTTAGGTCCTCAGATATATAAAGAGAGAATGAATATACGAGAAAATAACTGTACAAAAGAATAAGTAAATGAATAAATAGATACAAGAGTGAATAAATGAACAAATCAAGGAATAAAATAATAAAGGAACAAAGAAATGAATTAAATAGGGAATAAAATAAGTAAATTAGTGAATGAAATAATAAATGGATAAATAAGTCGGTGAATGAAATAATAAATGAATAATTAAGTCATTGAATGACATAATAAATGTATAAATAAGTCATTGAATGTAATAATAAATGAATAAATAACTCATTGAATGAAATAATATATGAATAATTAAGTCAGTGAATGACATAATAAATGAATAAATAAGTCGGTGAATGTAATAATAAATTAATAAATAACTAATTGAATGAAATAATAAACGAATAAATAAGTTAGTGAATGTAATAATAAATAAATAATTCATTGAATGAAATAATAAATTAATAATTAAGTCGGTGAATGAAATAATAAATTAATAATTGCCAGTAAATAAATAAATAAATCAGTGATTGAAATAATGAATTAATGAATCATTGAATTAAATAGTAAATGAGTAAATCAATGTATCAAATAATTAAGCATAATGAATGAGGGAACGAATGAATAATCAGTGAATTAAGTAATTAACGAGTAAATAAATTAATGAAGTAATGAATAAATAGATTAATGAAATAATACTGAATGAATTAATGGATGAAATAAGGAATGAATGAGTAAATCATTGAATGAAATAATACTTACTTACAAATGCCTTTTAAGAACCCGTATGTTCATTCCCGCTCTCACATAAGCCCGACATTGGTCCCTATCCTGAGCAAGATTAATCTAGTCCCTACCATCATATCCCATCTCTCTCAAACCCATTTTATAGATAAATGAAATAATGAGTGAACAAATCAGTGAACGAAATAGAAAATGAGTGCATAAACAAATAAACGAAATGATGCAATAACGAAGGAATGAATAAATAAATTAATTAAATAGTTAATAAATAAGTCAGTTATTTAATAAAATAATGATTGAGCATATTAAACAGTGAAGAAATAAGTAATAAATAAATCGGTAAATTAATAAACAAATAAATAAACGAATGAATGAATAACTGCACGAATGAATAAAGAAGTGAGTGAATTAATCAATGGATGAATCGGACAGAACATTTATTTATTTAACGACCGATGTTCTCTGCTTTCTTGAAATATGGTTTTGTATCTTACTGATCGCATTATGACTATACCCAGGTCCTTGTAACTTTGCACCTGACAGCTTTGCGTAACGTTGGTAGCGAGAGATGCGATGCTGCCACATTGACCACAACACAACAGCCGACTTAACTTACTATTCTGTACCTTAATTCAAATGGCAGTTATTACTCTGTGTAACTCCGTTCTTTATTACTGTCCTCTTAGAAATACCTAAATTTGTTTATATCCGTTGTATTGTTATTGTACCTGCGCTACCGGAATGGCGTGACGCCCACATATACGGACAAATTTCCTCTCCTGCTCGTAAAATTGACGAGTCCTTCGCAACAATTCCGACGGCTATTTACGCAAAGGATTGCCACTACGTGAGTTATCAGTTTCTTTTGCAAAAGTTCACAGCAGTGCTGCAAATTTATTTATAACTTTATAACATTAACACAAACTAAGCACGTGGTAGTAACCCCTTGTAACACAGCATGTAGCAAACTGCCAACAGAGCAGCGCTTCGTGTAGCAGCAGTAGCAGCTGATAGAAAATACTACGTTCTGATTGGTTCAGAAGGCTACCGCACAGTGTTCTTCAACTTTTCCATAAGAAGGGTTGCCAACACAAATAATAACTGTCAAGTGCAAGGTTACAACGACCTGGGTATAGGAAGTCTTATTTTCGAATGTCTAGTTTTGTTAAGTCTTCAAGAATAAAGATGAAACGGCACAAAGTTCGCAATGCTTGAAACTGAAACAAGACATACAAGCTATGATAGTTCCTTAAGGGGTTAGGTTCAGCTTACAGCAGTAACATTTTGGAAATATTCAACTTTTTTTTTTCCTCCATTACTGCATCTTGTGCAATAATGAAAATTAGTATGTATAAAACACTGTCCTTCTGCTATTTGAAAAAAATAATTTTACAATTAAAAAAAAATTGTACATTCCCCCCCCCCCCAAATTCAGTTCACTGTGCAGTGATGAAGCGTTTCCCACATAACTAAAAAACTATCCAACATTCTGTGGTGAAATTTTTTGTGTGTATTTATGCATGTCATGTATACAATATGATATAAGATCACTTCTCTGTCTTTGATAGATTGTCTGATAAAAAATAAATTCATTTAAAAATTGATTAAATATCAATATTTCCTACTAACACACAAAAAAAAAAAATATTATTTATTAAGGAATGTAACTGAAAGGCATGATATTGTAAACATGACTTTCAGCAATAAAATAAAAAAAGAGAGAACGTGAAAAAGTTAACAAATTTATGAGTTATGAGGGAAACGCTTCATCACTGCACAGTGAACTGCCAACATTTTGAATTTTGAAAAAAAAAAAAAAAATATATATATATATATATATATACATCTTTAAATCGTAAAAATATTATTTTCATAAAGCAGAAGGACAAGGACAGTATTTTACACATACCAATTTTCATTACTGTACAAGATACAGTAATGAAGGAAAAAAATGTTGAATATTTTCAAAAACTTTACTGCTGTAAGCTGTACCTAACTCCTTAACATTTGAAAATTCTTTATTTACAGTGAGTTGCTGTTCCCATCTTTGATGTTAACAAAGAAAACAAATGTGGGAATATTGTCAACACGCATCATGTGTATCATTTGTCTGTTTTTCTTGGAATCCGGTAATGTCACGCAATACATCTCTTCCTATTATTTTTGTGTGTTGAATCTCCCACAGTTTGCGATGAGATGACACCGGGAACAATAGCGCACTACTTCCAAGATCGAGGTCACAAGGGCTTCTAATTGCTGGCCATTAATTTCTGTTAGCTTCCTTAATCTTTATTCTGCGGCCACTTCGATGTACTGTTATATCTTTTGTGACGCAGTCCTCTTCCGGAACGTGTCTCCTACCATTCACAAGAATTTTTTTTTTTTCGCCCTTTCTGCATACGACAGAATATCCATCCATAATTCTTTCGATCAGTTATTTAGTAGAACATGATTACCAAACTAAATTAATACAAAACATTTTGGGGCTCCGCCAAAATGAAACATGAGCTTCTGTGAGTCCATGACATTCGAAATATTGGAAACTACTGGAATAAAGGCTTACACTGTTCTCTTGGGCCACAACCCTTAAGAATATGCGAAGCTCTTTTCTTAAGGGGACACTCAACTATATTTTGGAACTTTTTTCCTATTTGACCAATCTTTTTCAAATTTGGAGGAAAAGTTTAATATACACATGGAAAGTAACATGCAAAATCTCAGCTCATTAGATCCAATACTTTTCAAAATAAAAAATAGTTCAATTTTTAATCAATCATTAATTGAAATATCACTTTTAATTATCATTTTTTATTTTTTGGCTTTGTGCATTTGACTGTGACTTCTCAATGAATAGGGGAAGAATTCTGCGTATTGATTTAGTTCTATCACGTAAATTAGTGTAGAAGTTTAATTTTTCATTTCTATGACACTTTTTCTCCAATTTTTAAGTTGAGTGTCCCCTTAAGAAGAAAAACATCTTTTGGGGTGACGCGGTTTCTATACAGTGAAATTCCTTAATTCAAATGAGATTGCAGAAAACATTATAGGCTTAAGGTATATGTACACCCACAAAACGCAAAAAATGATGAAAAATTAGAATTTTCAAAATATAACTATTTTAATAGAGAATTTTCTCCCCTTTAATTTGATATAAGAATTTTCGATTTATGCCTTATGGTTTTTCAGATAAGTCCCATTTTCCAAAATTCTGCGTCATCAGCCACGGTCACTTCTACGAAGATCACTCCAAAAGTAATGCACAACACTTTTTAAAATTTATTTTTTATTCTAAACCTTTGCAATTTATGGAGGTCATAGATACATTCTTCCCCCTTGTATTCAAATTTAATTTAAGTCGTTCCCGTGAGTGGCGCCAGAGAGTAGCTCAGACGTGTTGGTTCAGACTTTTATCGTGCAGGTATACAGGCCCTCATTCCAAGGTGGCGTAAGGCAGTTGAAAGGTGCGGGGATGTGGAAAAGTGACGTATTGTTCCTGAAGGATGTATCTACATTCTATGAAAATAGCAAAGCTGTAGAATAAAAATGTAATTTTTAAATAAATATTGTGGATTACTTTTGGAGTGATCCTCGAAGCAGTCAATCCCCTTGTCCAGCATTGCTTGTAAAATAAACTTCTTCCTAGTCCCAAAATAAATGCACAGATATCAGGGCATAATCATTAGATTTAAAACACGTTTTTACATAATGAAGTTATTTATAATCTTTTAATGTTAGTCATAAAACTGTAAATTTGTGTGTCAGTGATGTTGTACGTCATTTTAATAAGAGTCCAAAAGGAGAAATTAAAATTCTGAGGAGGATGAGCATAAACTCTGGGACAAACACCATCGCAGGATTTGTTGCATCAATGGAAAATAAGGACACAAATGCCAAAAAAAAAAAAACATTCAACACCTGAAGTTAAAACAAGGAGGACGTATTTGAGAGGCAGAAAGAAGCTGAAACGGGACCGACATGAAGCTGCTTAAGGGGTAACATATGATGATGCAGTCTTCTAGGCTCTGAAAGTTTGTGGTTCATTTCCTGTAAATAATAATTTTAGAATATTTAATTCTTTTAAACATGATATATCAGTCAAATATGGTGATACCAAAAAGATATTGGTGTCATTTTGAAGCTTGAAATGTCTCCTAGTGCCTGACAATGAGTAAAATAACATTAATATAATTAATAATTATCTATGTATTTTTATATGATATATGCAACATAAAATATTAGTATAAATTACATAGATGGTAATATTTAATTAATGTAAATGAAAATAAAAAATAGCTCTATGTCAGGCACTAAAGAATAGTGAAAAACAGTGAAAAAAATGTGGCTCTATCTTAAAAACTGCATGAGCTATCATGTTTCAAGTTGTATGTCAAAATTATAAACAAAATAATTTGTATAAACAATTTAGACATAATTTCAAGGGAGTTGTTCATTTCATTCTCTTTCTGGTACCATTCTCAATTGTATAAAAATTTTACAGAGCAAAATTATGTAACACAAAATTTTTTTAATGTAAAGGTGTACATACACCTTAAGCTTTGAATAAGACTCTAGCAGGAACTGATTGATTTAAATAATCTCCTTAATAAATACCGATATAGTTGGTACTGTAGTATGAAATAAGAATTCTGTTGACTATTGTGCATTGTTTATACGCTACTGTTGTGAGTACAATACCGCACAATGCATTTTTCATGGTGAGCCCTGGAATTCAGGCTGATATTGGCAGCAGCCATATCCTTCTGAGCTAGGAATAGTCCACCGCATGTCCGTTGAACTTTGTCAGGGCAGATAATTAATTAGCGTGTTTTACTTTCCGGTAGTTGAGGAGACTCAGCGCTCGCAACGAAACTGGTTGTTACTTGCAGTAACGCCGACCTTAAGAACCTTGGCTGTAGATTTATTCATATCCCAGTAAAGTCAACGACCAGACTTCAACATTTCTTTCCCATTTTCCTTTACAGTTTCGTTTCCTTATCTTGTAGTATGCATTTCGTTTCAGTATTTGTTTTTTCCTAGCTTGGTTTTCCTTTCTTCTTTTTATGTGACTTTCAATATCTAATTTTACTGCTTTTACTTCGTTGTACTTTGCTTACGGTTTGTAAATTTAACTTGGAATTCTTCTTTTCATGTCTTATATTCTCATTATTTTTTGCTGGTTTTTTTCTGCAGTTTTCGCATGTAATTACTAATTAGTACCTTGTTCGTCTCTAAAACATTTCTCGTCAGTGTTATTTCATTTTTTCCTTTGATTGCTGTTCAGACTTGCACTCTTGTCCTATCGTCTAATTTTATTTTCCTTTTTGTTTCTTGCTTCTGTATCTCTCGTTTCTTTCTGTTTCTTGCTCGCTCTCCATTTCTTAATTTCATTCTCTATTTCTTACTTTCTGTATACATTTCTTTTAATTTCTCGCTCTCTTACTTAATTTTTTCTTTCTCTTCCTCCATTTTTTAATCTTTCTCTAGATCTCCATTTTTTACTCTCACTCATTCTTCACTTCATGCTCCCTCTCGATCTTCATTTCTTGCCCTCTCGATCTCCATTTCTTGCCCTCTCGATCTCCATTTCTTATTCTCTCTCTCGATCTCCATTTCGTGGTCTCTCTCGATCTCCATTTATTACTCTCTCTCTCTCTCCGATCTCAATTTCGTGCTCCCCCACAATCTCCATGTCTTGCTCTCTCTCTCTCTCTCTCGATCTCCATTTCTTGCTCTCGATCTTCATTTCTTGCTCTCTCTCGATCTCCATTTCTTGCTCTCTCGATCTCCATTTCTTGCTTTCTCTCAATCTCCATATCTTGTTCTCTCAGTTGTCTACTCTCCATCTCTTGTTCTTTCCTTTTTTTCTTTTCTTTCAATTTTTCTTTTATATTTCTGTTCGTTCCGGTTTCCATCTTTGTACTTTTTTCATTTGTCTCTTTTATTCCAGTTTCGTTATATATTCTTACGCCTTTCATTCTTCGTTCTTATATTTATCCTTTTCTGTTCCAGTTCCCTTTCCTTTCATTCCATTTCATTTCATTCCCTTTTCCTTACATGTCTTTCTTTATATTTCTAATTCTTGTATATTAATATCGCTTTCATCCTTTGTCTTTTTGTTGTCCCTGTTTTCTTTTTATTTTCTGTCATTCTCTTTATTTCTTCTTTTCTCTTCTGTCATTTTTCATTTCTTTATTGCCTTGTTCTAGACTCCCTGGTTCCATACATACACAAATCAATGACCCATGCGATGATACAGCTCATCATTCTCGGTATCGACAGCGGCGACGACAGCGACAGTTTCGCTATCAGCTGCGAATGCGGGACTTTGCCTCTGGATATCTTGACTATTCACACTGCAAGTCTTCACTTGAAAACAGCTGTCACACTGTTGCGTGGGTACTGCCCTTCATGCTTTCATGTTACAAGGGTAAAATAATGTACTGTACACAAAAAAATGTATTTCATGGGCTGCAGTTTTATCCTCGGTGGATAATGCGGACACTTCCCAGTAGACAGTCCGTGGTTCGATTCGTGTTATGAAAGGAGGCTCATCTGCATTCCACGCGACTAGTTGTTCGTCCCTTGCCCTGTGACGTCTGGGTAGTGGCCCTGCATCATGCTGACTACACAGAGAGCAGTGATACTGTAGTGCCTCAAAAGTGGAGATTTATTAATGATGTTTCACAGAATATAATGGTGTGATTGACATCTATTGAGCGGGACGAGGTTGTTCTTCTGCACTGCAAATCAAGTAAGCTTCTTGTGCAACTACTATGGAATAGTTCGGTACCTATTGTGTTGTTTGGCTAAGCCTACTCCATCCGTGCACCACGCAGTTCTCTCGAGCCAACGAGATCGAATACCGTGTCACTGGTGGTTGTCTGCCGCACCTCAGAGATTCATCTTTCTAAGATCTAAGTCTTCAAGTTCCAGCCAGAAAATTGTATCCAGGTTCTGCCTTCAGTTCTTTTCTAAGGTACATATTTCAGTCATATAGTATCCACCACCACAGCCATCTACCGAACTTTGAACAAACCACGAGGAGCACCAACGAACGTCGAGCAAATATAGTAGTAGGTACTAAAGGTGAACAAAACTAACTGCCGCTCTCGCTCGTTGTGTTCGTTGCATTTGTCTTTAGAGTCTCGTCTCGTAACTCTCGTGCACTTCGAGTCTCCCTCATCATTCTCGAAATAGCATTTGGCCGGCGTGGAAAGATTTCGTAACTTTGAATAGCATACATCGTTGAAATAAATAACATTATAAATGTTTAATTGATACAAAAAGACAAAACAGAGCAGTATCTTATTGTTAGTTATCAAAATGTTCTGGTTCTATTATATGATATCGTCACCTGAATGCAAGAACTAGGTAACTTGATTTTTCATATTTTGTGACATTGCCTATTTACTTATTTATTGCACTAAGGAATATGTCTCGTTTTCATTTACCTATTTGTTACATTGGAAAATAGATGCCGCTGGTATCGTTCGATCAGTTACCAAGTTCTTGCATTACATTTTGTACAATTTTTGCTATGCTATAAAAGAGGTAACTAAAAAACGCTAATTTCGAGTTACCTAGTTCTAGCATTCACACGACGATATTACCTATAGTTATATGAATAGAAAAAAATCTCAAATAAATTTGTATTTCTAAGAAACATAAAACATAACGTTAAATAAAGCGTTAATATATATATTATATATATTTATTTATTTATTTACTTGAGATTGTACACGATCTCAAACGTACGAAAAGAAAATTCCTAGCCTTTTAATAAGGCCCTGTTAATTAAATAAAGATTGGGGAACGGATTATTATACATTGAAAGGTAGAGATGGTTTCAAATAGGCTACTTGATTGTTATATATAACAGTTGTCAAAGTAGATGAAAGTTCAGTCTGCTATAAACAACTGTGGCGATTCAAGGCTGCTTGACGTTCCAGAGTTGGTCACTCCCGAAGTCCCATGTCTTGAAACGCTCACAAGCAGTCTTTACGTTAACGACGCGACGTATAGAACACTGTCGTGCGGGTTTTCGGCTTTTCGGGCGCTGTTAGTCTTGCTTTCTCGATCGTTGTTCAACTCTAGTGGGTACTCTGTTTTCCGAAACGGGATGATAATGGAGGGGAATTGTGGAAGTGTTGGTGCAATGAAGAAGGAAAAATAAGGGATCTCCGAAAAAAAAAAATCTTGGTTGTGCCTAACGCAAATACAACTCCGTCATCGCCTGGATTTGAACTCGAGTCTGCGTTTGTCGTAAGTCAGTGCCAATTTAACTACTAAGGCGGCTGTAATGTGGTACTGGAACTAATAAAAATTTTATTCAAATGATTGTTGACTCTAATTTACTAGTTATTGTGTGAACTAAATTTATTTTAGTTTTCGATGGAGTAAATGCTAAAAAAAAGTGTTACTTTCTTTTCAACGTTTTAGTATCAGTCTTCTAATTATTTTTCATTGAAATATAGGAATTCGCTAAACTTTTCATTATTCTTCTTCTTTTGTTGTGACTTTAAAGGTATAAATGGGTCATTATTAACATGTCAGAGTTAATGACCATCATCAGGATCCCAAATTAGCCCCATGGCTATCATCAAGTGGGTCACGTTGATCAGCTGTGGGAGGGAGGCAGGTCAACCAAATTAGATTGAAGTGGCAATTAGTTGGAACACCTTCAGAGCAAACAAGTGTGGCAGTGCGTTCGGGAATCTAACGAGCCTCGTCACGCCACGGAAATGTGAGCCAGGGCTGTACAGTTCTGTGTCGAGAATCGGACGAGTCGTGAAGCAAGACTCGGAAGTGGGACATGAAGAAAAATTTTCGGTTTCCCAACCTTAAGTTGAGATTTAGTATCTTCGATCAGACGCTAAATAACCTAAGATGTTGAAAAAGCTTTGTAAAATAACAACTTTCGTTTTCCCAACCTTAAGTTGAGATTTAGTATCTTCGATCAGACGCTAAATAACCTAAGATGTTGAAAAATCTTCGTAAAATAACAACTTTCGGTTTCCCAAACTTAAGTTGAGATTTAGTATCTTCGATCAGATGCTAAATAACCTAAGATGTTGAAAAAGCTTTGTAAAATAACAACTTTCGTTTTCCCAACCTTAAGTTGAGATTTAGTATCTTCGATCAGACGCTAAATAACCTAAGATGTTGAAAAAGCTTTGTAAAATAACAACTTTCGTTTTCCCAACCTTAAGTTGAGATTTAGTATCTTCGATCAGACGCTAAATAACCTAAGATGTTGAAAAATCTTCGTAAAATAACAACTTTCGGTTTCCCAAACTTAAGTTGAGATTTAGTATCTTCGATCAGATGCTAAATAACCTAAGATGTTGAAAAATCTTCGTAAAATAACAACTTTCGTTTTCCCAACCTTATGTTGAGATTTAGTACCTTCGATCAGACGCTAAATAACCTAAGTTGTTGAAAAATCTTCGTAAAATAACAACTTTCGTTTTCCCAACCTTATGATGAGATTTAGTACCTTCGATCAGACGCTAAATAACCTAAGTTGTTGAAAAATCTTCGTAAAATAACAACTTTCGGTTTCCCAAACTTAAGTTGAGATTTAGTATCTTCGATCAGACGCTAAATAACCTAAGATGTTGAAAAATCTTCGTAAAATAACAACTTTCGTTTTCCCAACCTTATGTTGAGATTTAGTACCTTCGATCAGACGCTAAATAACCTAAGTTGTTGAAAAATCTTCGTAAAATAACAACTTTCGTTTTCCCAACCTTATGATAAGATTTAGTACCTTCGATCAGACGCTAAATAACCTAAGTTGTTGAAAAATCTTCGTAAAATAACAACTTTCGGTTTCCCTAACTTAAGTTGAGATTTAGTACCTTCGATCAGACGCTAAATAACCTAAGATGTTGAAAAATCTTCGTAAAATAACAACTTTTGGTTTCCCAACCTTAAGTTGAGATTTAGTATCTTCGATCGGACGCTAAATAACCTAAGTTGTTGAAAAATCTTCGTAAAATAACAACTTTCGGTTTCCCAAACTTAAGTTGAGATTTAGTATCTTCGATCAGACGCTAAATAACCTAAGATGTTGAAAAATCTTCGTAAAATAACAACTTTCGGTTTCCCAAACTTAAGTTGAGATTTAGTATCTTCGATCAGACGCTAAATAACCTAAGATGTTGAAAAATCTTCGTAAAATAACAACTTTCGGTTTCCCAACCTTAATTTGAGATTTAGTATCTTCGATCAGACGCTAAATAACCAAAGATGTTGAAAAATCTTCGTAAAATAACAACTTTCGGTTTCCCAAACTTAAGTTGAGATTTAGTATCTTCGATCAGACGCTAAATAACCTAAGATGTTGAAAAATCTTTGTAAAATAACAACTTTCGGTTTCCCAAACTTAAGTTGAGATTTAGTATCTTCGATCAGACGCTAAATAACCTAAGATGTTGAAAAATCTTCGTAAAATAACAACTTTCGTTTTCCCAACCTTATGACGAGATTTAGTATCTTCGATCAGACGCTAAATAGCCTAAGTTGTTGAAAAATCTTCGTAAAATAACAACTTTCGTTTTCCCAACCATATGTTGAGATTTAGTACCTTCGATCAGACGCTAAATAACCTAAGTTGTTGAAAAATCTTCGTAAAATAATAACTTTCGTTTTCCCAACCTTATGATGAGATTTAGTATCTTCGATCAGACGCTAAATAACCTAAGATGTTGATAAAGCGTTGTAAAATAACAACTTTTGGTTTCCCAACCTTATGTTGAGATTTAATATCTTCGATCAGACGCTAAATAACCTAAGATGTTGATAAAGCGACGTAAAACAACTTTCGGTTTCCCAACCTTATGTTGAGATTTAGTATCTTCGATCAGACGCTAAATAACCTAAGATGTTGAAAAAGCTTCCTAAAATAACTTACTAAAATAAAATAAAAACGAATCAAAGGTACGAGTACTTAAGAGGTTCCACCATCAACACACGATAACGGAGGCTTGCTATGAGGTCCAGTGGTTGCCATGGTAGCCGTTGGAGTCAAAGTTTGAAGGTTCAAACACAGCCGAAGGTGGGGATTTTAAGGGGCAACGTAATCCATAGCATGACTTTCTTCGGGAGGGCAGTAAAGCTGTGAATCCTTGTTGTTTAATTTTCGGCACATAGAAGAACCCTGTCCCTGTAGAGGAGCTCCAGACAAGTTTTGTCCTCCATTTCATTTCCATGTTGAATTTCGGCGCTGAATATTCTGATTTGCCATATTGACAAGTAAAACACAGAAAATTTCATTATCGTGCCTGTTATTAGGCCTTTTGTTGGCAGGCGGCGAAATTCGAGTTTAGAGAGCGCAAAGAAGTCTATCAATACCTCCTGTATAGGTCATTATAGTCCAACCATCGGATCTGTGCCCCCGTAAGATATGCGAACTGAACCTTAATTCCTTTTCAGCCTCGGCAATTCATTTCTCTCCCTGTATTCCTATTTCTCTCTTTTCTATCCCTCGCTCTTTCTCTCCCCCACTACTCACAATTTTGAGCCTTCTTGCGGGACAGTTTATTTGCACTTGCAGTCCAGTGTTGTCAACTCAACATGAATACTGTAGCACGGAGTGTTGAAAGAAATATTATTAAGCAAGTAATAGCATTTTGCGATGAAGAGAAACAAACAGGTCAATATTTGTTTCCTATAAATCAGGCAACGAAAAGAGCAGCTGCAATCACATGTGAGGCTTATTTTATTTCAATTGATTACGTATTAAAATTACTTTCTTAACTAATACTAATATAATACAACATTTTTATGTAATTTATATAGACAGGTCAGAGCGCCTAATTAAGAAATCAGGAGAGAGGGAGTCTGTGCAGGAGATGAAAAGCTAGAGTCACCAGGGAAGAACAGACCAAGGGAACCTTTAATTCTTGTAGATGATATGGGCAGATGTATTTTAAGAAGAAAGATACAAGAATTTTATACGATGCAGAAAGAAGTTCCGACATTGGAGAAGTTATTGAAGGTTGCGAGAGAAGCAATAAATTTCCAAGGAGGGAGAGAGACGCTACGGAAAGTGATTCGAGACATGGGAGTTAGATTTTAAAAAAGTAGAAATACAAAATGTATTTTGATTGAAAAAATGATATTGTAGCACGGAGGGCCAGTTATTTAAGAAAATTGCGCATTTCGCAGAGAAGGAAAGTATATTGTGTATTTAGACGTAACATGGATACATCCACATTATACTGTTAAAAAATGCTGGCAAAGCGATTATGTTTCTGATGTAATTTCAATTTAACCAATAAATATCCACTGTTATAATATAATTATCTGCAAACAATCGTAAGTCAATCAGCGTCATTAGACCTACTTAAATTAAATTATGAATAAGTAATAATTAATCTTACATTATTATAAGAAATATTCATGACACTGTTTGACGGAAGTTTGGCAAAATCCCTATTCGGCAAGGTTCGTGGCCTGCTGTTTGACGTAGTGGGAGAGAAACGGGTGGAATGGGGTGAGTAGAGGCGTTAACCTTTCCAAGAACGACGACAGCGCTGAAGGGGCACAGATGCGATGGTGCGACAATAATTATCTCGTAAAACCAAATGCATTCGTGCTCTGTAGCTCATAGTAAGAATCTTATGGTGCGGGTAAGCGAGCCAGCTAGCTTGCAAGTCGAAGCGTAGCGAGAGAGGAAAGCTTCTCAGTCCACTTTTTTCTTCCCCTCACGAGATACCGAATGGCCTATAACTTCCGCGATCACATTACGGAGTTATCGTAACAACTGTCAAAATCTTATGCACGTGCGAAGTAGAAGATAAGGCGGTTTTTCGTTTTGATTATCTGTTCTTTTAATCTCAATTTCCATCCATCATAACGCCCCAATATTATACATTTGCAGAGTCAGCAACGCATTTAGTTATGGAGTGCTTTTTGATTGCCGCAGAATTGTCACAATGCTGTAGCCGAGAGGAAGAAGGTCTTAAGTCAATTTTTTTGTGAAAATGAGATTTTTATATATTCTGAAAGGGGAAGCAATTCTCTACAGTCTGGTAAAACGGTTAAAGTCAAATAAGACTCCTGACTGGATTTATAGAGCGTTACCAAATGTCCTAAGTACTTTTTGAATCGAGCACACACAGAATAAAGGTCTTAAGAATATTTAGTACTTTGTTCCTTACAAACATCACATGTTTACTTTCTATGCTTCCCTATTAAAAAGGTCTAACTTGTATTTTAGCTATTTTATCACATACTGACGCCCTTTCCTTTTATATAAAACTTTAAGCACCAAGTAAACTGTCCTATATTGTTTAAGATCTATTTTGCATTCCTAATAATTAACATTTCCCATTTATTTTGACATGAAAAAGGTCTTATGTTTAAATAGTCCCTTCTCAGTTTGGGTTGTAGTCTTAAAAGGGCTTAAGTGCGGCTATTTTTGGAAATAATAAAGAAAATTGTTAAATGAGCAACATTATCTATTTTGGAAGAAATGTAAACAAATAATATCCAGGAAAAACCTCTTAATCAAAAGAACTCTATAATTGACGCCAATTTCAATATTTCTCCTGCTCTCCTGAAAAGTATAAAATTTGTACTTAAGACCTTTTTCCTCCCGGCCACAGAATGATTCGCCGACAACAGTGCACTGCCTATATGTTGTCATATTGCCATAAATAAAATATTCAATATCTGCGTTTCTTCTGTAATCCATATTTTGGATTTTTCATATTCTTAATCTTGGTTTAAACACTAAATTGTTAAAAAAAATAACAAAATATACCTTTGTATGCGCTGAAAGCTGAAATATGCATTACTCCTTAAATATTCTTAAACATAACTTGGAGCACCTTCGCTGGCCATGCTTGAAGAGGCTGTTACCTTTCCTTTTGTTTGTGCGGACGTTGACCCAGTTCTTTGTAACTCTTCCTTGAGTCCAACTCTACATTTCACCTGTACGAAACAGATACATGCATAGCTGATAACTATAATCTCACTGGAATGGCAAGGATTATTAATAGGTTTCCGATGTTAATGAAGTCATTTTTATTCACTCTTTTGTTTTCATTCTAGACTGAAATTAAATATTAATTTGATTAGTATAATCACAATTGGGATTATTTTTATTTTGCGTATAAATATATTGTATTTTACATTTTGTTTTACCTCATATTTTTTACTTACATATTTTCGTTATAATTTGAGGTTAAATGCATATTTCTATTATATTTGTGACTTGTCGTAGATTTAAGCCCTCGATAGAGAGGTCCTGTCAAAACTTGTTAACTATAATAATAATAATAATAATAATAATAATAATATTTATTAATACTATACACTTGAGCTACATTAGGCATTGCAGCCCGAAAGAGCAGAAGCTCGTGCTCGGGCGCAGTTCAGATCAGTTATACAAAATATATAAAAAAATTACGAGAGTTCATTGAGCACAATCACATTAATAAGTACATACAGCATGTAATAACAGGGTCTATATACAAATAGAAAATACAGAAGTACATGAATATTAGAGTAACAATTTTTAACTCAATTAGCTTAAACAATTAAATAATTAATCTGATTTGTTTCTTAAATCTATGTGTGTTAAGTGTACTTAGCTCAGGGTAAGCTCTAATTAATGTATTATATATTTTGGGTCCAAAATTTCTGCTGTGTTTTAATCCAGCAGTTGTGTGGCATTTGGGAGTATTTAGAAAGAAACTGTAGTTTTGTCTCGTCTGGTATTCATGAGGATCAAATTTAAATTTATTGTGGTTTTTATGGAAGTAAATCAGCAATTTTTGTTTATAAATTTGTTCTAGATTTGATACACCAAATTCCTGAAAAATTAATTTTGTTGGGTAATCAAAATGTTTATATAGACAAATTTTGATACTTCTTCTTTGGAGCAGATTTAAAGGACGGAGAGTCGATTTTGCCACTGAATTTCGATTCTGAATAACCTTTATATTTGGAAGTTTAAATAAGTACCGACACTACTACTGCTGCTACTGCTTTTTTATACAGACTTCATAAATAATGCATTTGTTACAATAAACATCTAAGATAGCTCTATCGGTGAGTCACATGTCGAGACGTTTATGTTGTGTATTAAATGTACCTATATCTTCCAATCCTTCCCCACGTCTTTGCCTCCTCAAGATTCGTACAGTAGACCTGAACATATCAGAGCCTCTGAAATCAAAACACTCAGATAATGGTCGAATTACAGGTTATAATCGTCGTCTTCTTCTTCTTCATCGTATTTTCCTTTGTAGCCGGTTAAAATGCTACAAATTTACAAGGTTTGAATCATGTATAATTATCTCGAATACCCCTCTATCCTGTAACTTGGTAATCCTGTGGTCATATGTTGAACAGATTAATTTTATGTTTGATTTGAACGAGAAATGTGGTTAGTTCATTTGTTCAGAATTTATGAATAGGCTCTGCTTGGATGATTAATCAACATATTTATATACACTATTTACAAAATAAGTAGGCTATAGTATTATGAAATAAAATACCTTGCATTACAATACACAACACTTTATATAAACTTAATAGTGTAAATAATGTGTGATCAATGTAGGCCTCACGTCTTTATTATAGTGTAAGTAGTAAAAATAGTATATTCTAGTATACATAGTATAAGTAATTTAAATTGTAAATATTAATGTAATTGTTAAAGTGATCCATGTTTTGTTCTGTTCACTTTGACCAAATAGAAGTCACGTGAGCAGCCAGTCAGCTACTTCGCTTGCATATATGCAAACGTGTAGTCCACTTAAAAAATTCAGTTATACGAGTACTTAACCTTGCAGTCTCGTGGGACAAAATACTGAAGTTCCAACCTGTCTTCGGACAGTCCACTAATAATAATAATAATAATAATAATAATAATAATAATAATAATCATAATAATAATAATAATAATAATAATAATAATAATAATAATAAAGTACCTTTTTGAAGAAAAACTTTTCATAATTGAAATTAAAGTAACTGAAATAAAGAATTAATATTTAACTATTTGTAACAGTAAAATAGCTTGTATACTTTCCTTGTTCAATTCACATCCGGTATAGCCTACACTGCTGCATTCAGAATTTTTGTTCCTGTCTTATATCTTGCACACCTCTGTAAATTGGGCACATTTTGGTGGACCCGTGAGTGTTCAACTTACGTTGTACTGTAATATCGTCTCATCTCTTTTCCTAGGATGGCTCACATCTCATCGTTCTCTTGATTGGCGTCACAAAATAATTTTAGGTATTCGGATTTCTGTCTTCGTTGTAATTTGTTCATATCACTGTTGTTTCCATTATATTATTACTCGTAACTTATTCAATGAAACAATCTTTAATTTTTTTTCCCGCTTATATTATCACTGAAATAAACGAATATTCATATCATATTGTTGCTCTCGGTAGCGCAGTTGGTATAGCGCTGGCCTTCTATGCTCGAGGTTGCGGGTTCGATCCCGGCCGAGGTCGATGACACTTAAGTGTGTTTAAATGAGACAGGCTCATGTCAGTAGATTTACTGGCATGTAAAAGAACTCCTGCGGGACAAAATTCCGGCACACCGGCGACGCTGATATAACCTCTGCAGTTGCGAGCGTCGTTAAATAAACCATAATTAAAAAAAATCATATCATATTGTGTATCGTGCAATATTACATGCAGCTACTGAGCCCACGTAATTTATTAAAAGAGCCATATTTTAATTTTTGCTGTTATTATGAAATGTCCTTTAGGTATATGAACTGTAAAACTACTAAAATTGTATTTCATATGAACGCGCAGTAAGTAATTAATCTATGCACGTTTTTAATCGTATTTTTAAACTTTAGCAAGACTGTCATTTGTTCGTTGTCGGAATCTTTCTTTCTTTGAAACACGTGAAACATATTTCGAATAAATTTGAATTCCAAAATGCAAACTTTTTTCTTTTTCTTTTTCGTTCTTCATTTACTCACATTCTTTATCTTTCATTTTTCTTACGTATTTATTTTTTCTGTTGTTCTTTCCTCAAAACATTGACATTGCTGAAGACACATCACTGCAGCTGTCTAAATTCTCTTATAAGATTCTGAAGTCGATTACTAGTTCACTCTGATTCAGTTCTCCTCCTATTTGCATAATGGAATTCATCTTTCAATGAGATTTCTTGCGTGATTATTTTAAGAATCAATTTAACTATGCGCTCCACCTATTTGTTATATGGGCGTTGCTTGCATATGATAGAGTTAGAAGCTTGTTACCGCCAGTAATGTACCCTAATATTCGATTATGATTGTCCTCTTTTTACCCAACGCAACATTAAAGGATGCATTTATTATTCACACACCCCGACGCGACAGTAGCAGTCGCGCTAGTGTCGTTAATGATAACGGTAGTGGTACAGAGTAGTAGGGGCTATTCCATATGAAATCGATCACTAAAAAACCTCGCATTTTTTATACTCTAATTTTTTTCCTATTTATACAAAGTGCTGAGGAGAGTGCATTTTCAAAAATATACTATCGAAAGTCAAACGGTTTTCGTATTGTTGAGCGACAAATTTAGCGTATTTGATAAAAACAAGCCTCTTTCAGCGCTCAGAACTCTGGAACCCAGTGGCGGCTCCTGCGTATTTCTTAAGAGGAGGAAAGAAGGTAACAGGACGAAATGACATCTTCTTGAATGAAACATGCTACAAATTAGCCAACATGCATACATGTAAGACCAGGTAGTGTTGGGGTTGGTTGACCTTCCCTTCTGTATAGCAATAATCTGTTCTTGTAAACTGAGTTTCCTAAATTTTCCATAAAATATGTTTTCACTTCTATTCAATGTTGAATAATTGCACAAATTAACAATTACAAGGAAATTCACCTCGTAGCATTTTTCGAGCACACTACAGCATCACACGTGTTGGAAGAGACTATAGCTACTAACACGTAATCGAAACCACGAAAATGGGAATGGGAAATATTCTGAGGAAAGCGAGAACACTGCACCCACCCACGTGCTCTGTGTTGCCACATGTACATTTTACAAGTTCAGTATCACATGCTTTTGAAGAATATCAGTTCTTGTAAAGTCATACTACCATTATTGTTCAAAGTTACCGGTGCCCAATTTTTTATGTTAAAAATAATGTAGTTTGGAGTACCTACTTACTTTCAGTTTCAAATATATTTGTACAAAACTGACAACTTGGCTGTTGCCCTATCTAGTACACAATGAACGGAAGTGAATTTCAGGGGCCAAAAAGATCTGCGATACTAACGTAGAACTACTTCCTCTTTGTTTTATATAAACACGACTTTAACTTTCAGATATCCTTAAAAGTTTCAAACCATGAATAGTAGCCTATATAAAGTGCAATGAATAAAATTTTTGATTTATAATTTAAAAGAAAAAGTTTATATAGTGTCTTTCATAGCGTTGCGTTAAAACTACTGTATTTTATTGTGTCTCCTCCTAGATGTGTTACAGTCTGGTTGAATGCAAGATCGTTAGATGGCAGCGGTAGCGAGCTTGCTGCACGACCACTCGGTTTCTATTTCCCGCCCATGCGCTGATTCAGAGGAAGATCTCCTCCCTCTCCGTTCATTTACTCGCTTTAAAACTCTGCTTCTTTCTCTGGCCGCTAGTGCGCTGTTGTCTATGTGTGCTAACTGCAGTAAAGGAGGAATGGATTGACTTTCCTCCACACAAACAATCTCGCATCTTTCTCACAGTTTTCTAGCAGCACATGAGCGCGCATCGTTTAAAAATGGATCAATTGAGGTTTTCTTATAGCTGTGAACTTAATTATCGATTCTTCCTTGAATTTGAAGGCACATGTTTTATTTGGTATTTACTTTCAAAAGAAGAAAAATGTGACGAGGACGTTCCTCCCTTCCCTCCCCCGAGGAACCGCCACTGCTGGAACCATTTACTGCAGAACATTGAATGGGAGCTCATTTTGAAGCTGACATTTGGTAGGTTATCCTTATTTCTATTGTACATAGACAGATAATCTGATTTTACTTACTTTGAGGCTTTTTGCCAATTTGTAAAAATGTAAAAACATATTGAGAAAAAACCTTGCATTATTAAGAGGGATTCGGCATTGTTTGCTTAGAGGTATGGCAATAAGTTTCGAGGGTATTAAATAGATTATTTTCACACGCCTGGACTTGAACGGCGCAGTACCGCACGCACTGGCCGAGAGCTGAAGATAAGCGAGCGTTGGGCGTCATTTTACTCCTGAAAACTTGTGATAAAGCTAGCCCAGCTATGCGCTACTAGACGAAACATCACGTGTTTGTCTCCTGGCCTTGCTTGTCTCGGCTAGCTCCCGTCTCACAGTCAGATGGTTAGTTCGCGCGCGTACTATTCATTTTCTTTATTTGATATTTTCAATACTTTCTTATCAACGTACCATCAGTAAAAATATGTGTTTATTTGTATTTTCAATGCGGAATCTAACTATATATTTTAAAATATTTTTTCCTTGGCAAAGGCGTCTTAATGAGGAAAAATCTCAATTTCTACATTTCTATAAAAAGTAAGAAAATCTGTTTATATGTCAATATAAACTTTAATTTCTCAGCATCAAAATAAACCATGATTTTGATCATTGGGTGAAAGGGTTTCGGAGCTACAACAGTTTAAAGTTGCTAATTTTATGAAAATGCGATAAATTTAAATATTTTTAATTTAAACACTATGAAGTTCTGATGCCTCAAACTTTGCACAAAGCATTGTATCACAGTTCTCTACGTACAAAAAGGTTTCATTGTATTTAGAAATTGTAATGTCAATTTTCTCTATATTTCGGTCGATTTGAGATGGAATAGCTCGTAGGGAGATTTTTTTTGGAGTACTCACGTTTTCCCTCTCATTCCACCAACACCGCTCTTTGACAGCAACCGTCAACACTAAGAAAAGAAGGTTGTGAGAAGAATTGATAAGTTAGGAATATGCTAAGAGTCACATTATAAGCCACTAAAATAGTTCATATTTTTATTACTGGCACCTTTCATTTTTCGTAAATAGAAAATAATGTTAGGAACGACAATATCAGAATAGTTATATTACTCAAATTTCTGTAAGGCTAATGAAATCGTATAATATATGGAAGTCGTGTGTCTTAGGCCCGTAACACACTTGAAGAGTTTTCGCCAGCAATAAATGTGTTGCGAGAAAATTCAAAGATCGATAACATGGATTCAAATAGACGTCCACACACTGGAAGAGATTCTCATTCGAGGCAAAAACCTCGCGCGAGTTTCTCGCTGGAATCGGTAGCTCAGCGAATTTTCTTGACACATTTATCAAAGATGTTTGACAATTATACTCTTTATGACGATTGAATGTGGAAAAAGATATCACAGGTGGCGATGAATTGCATTGTTTTTATTTGAAAATGAGGAAAGATGGCTGATAATTGCAGTCAGAAACTTATCGAACTTGTACGATGTCACCCGTAGGCCTATTTATATGATACACGGGATGAAAACTATAAAAACACGAAACTTAAAGAAGAAATCTGGAGACAAATATCAGATTATCTGAAAATAAATAGGGCTATATTTTATTTTGATGAGATTTAATAGTATTAATTTTAAACATTTGAAATAATGTCTTAACAGTTTACATAATTTTAATCACAACAAAGAAACCTCTATCATATCATGAATGACAAAAAAACTGTGGTCCATTGAACCTGAAATAACGCCTAAATGTATCATCATTCAAATCGAAACCAGTGTCCAAAACTCGCCCTTATTTTCGGAAGATACAATGTGATTTTCAGATATTTCTGGCTTTAATTTTAGGCCTACTTTTTCTTTTCATTAACAAAATATGTTCATGTAACTTCATTTCCTCATCATTTGATACTCAGATTCAACATAGCATTCGTACATAATTTGTAAAGTAATACAATATATTTACAGGTTATATATTTAAGTGCGACAATATAAGTAAATACATAACCTGTAATATTTTCCGCAACGAGTGATTACTATAATCAGAAAAATGCTTTCTGCATGAAGGCAGTGCATAAATAGCGAGGTGTGATCTGTGATGCGAGGTGTGATCTGTGATGCGAGGTGTGATCTGTGATAGCAAGAACTCGCCAAGTGTGTGGAGGAAGGCTCTTCGCCTCTTTCTCGCAACACATTTCTCTCTAGCGAAAACTCTTCAAGTGTGTTACGGGACTTACTCTGGGGATTATGAACATTGTCTTCTGTATATAACCTAGAAAATAAAAGTATGTCTTATATTGGTTCATAGTAAATATTGTTTGTGTTTTAAATAATAGCTCGGAAGTATGAAGAGTAGGTAATATTTTCCTGGTAGGATTATCGTGTTAACCACATGTTACCCCCTTACTGGCTGAATGATTGTTCACCTCAGCTGAAGCATGTAGCAGTCAGCTGATCGATCGTCCTTGAGTCTCTATTTGCTGTCGCGTCACGAATTTTAATACTATTTTCAACGTGGTAAAATAATAGGATTGTTGCGAAACGCGTAAAACGTGTCGGAAAGTATGTGTTATTTTTGTGACATTCAGTTTTTTTCTGTTAAAGCAGTTTTATGATCCCTTTTTTATCCCTCTCTCTTTATTTTTTTCCGTTTACTTTCTCTTTTTTTCTCGTTTAGTGCTGAGATTATAAAAGAGTGCTTCCCTTTTCACCTTCGGACTTCCGGGGCTGTACACTTTATCTTCACTGTACTGTAATCTTCAACTGACTGCATGGATTGTATAAATACAGGGTGATCCGTAGGCAGTCGCGCTCGTGGTTTTAAAATTGAGGAAGGTTCTAGGATGAAATGGCAAATTTTCAGGGCCTCGAGCATGAGTATTTGTTTATTTATTTTTTATTTGTTTATTCATGTATTTCTGTAATTGGGATTTTTTAAGAATACGTTATTATAATATATAACGGACGCTTGACTTATCTTAATTCATTTGCCTGTAGACGAAATAGATTCTTCTCTCTTGCGATGTATTACACACACAATTCATTGTTCTCAAATAAATACTCGCAAACGGTTCTCATAATCACAAGTTCACAACCGCATACAATACCGATATTCGTATTACAAAGGACAAGCAAACTAATTCGCGCGTTAGAATTTCCGTCGTGTTGTTTTCCCGTCCCTGACGGAAGTTTGAATAACTTTCACTTTATGGGATACCAGGTGTGTCAACGAATAACTAAACGACTTCTTCATCTTATCATCGTAATGTTATCCTAAAATGCCAATTAGGTCTATGACCTACCGTAAAATGAATGAGAGAGCAGACACGTAACCTCAAGAATGGAGTGTCAGACATTGTTTCTTTTCTCTTCTCCAAGAGAGTTTTTTAAAACTCAGAGCTAGAAAATGTTGGCAACGACTGAAGGCGTAAGATCTCTAGTTGTGCCTTTATTAGCCAGATTCCACTAGAAAACCACCCCGTCCTGTTTCTATTGTAAGTGAAGGTTGAGCCTCTGTTATTACTATATAATCTATCTCAAAAACATCCATCGGTACTAACAGTTCCAAATATATTGACCGTTATTAACGAACGAGCCGAGTAAAATTTCGATGTTTCGCCTCTATTGAAAATCTTTGTTCTGCTATTAAACACAAACAAATGTCAATATTTTTGTAGGAGATTTTTATAGGGGCGGCTCCGCCTATGAGCCTTTAAATACGAGCCGCTACTGTCCGTAGGTAATGTCGTTAATTTCAGAGGGTTATTTTTAAGGTGTTTCAAACAAAAAGTTCAATACAATTTTGCTCGTTTTTGTTTCCTATCCGAGATAAAAATTGTTTTATATGAAACATTTCATAACGTGTTTTGGGAAAGTCATTGATTTAATTCCCGACATGCTCAGTCAATTTAAGAGAGCAGTGCGATATGATAATAAATGATCGAAAAAATTTAGTTTTGTCCTTGAAATGTGCAAAAATTTGACCCGAATAAATGTAACATTTTTTAATTTCTTTTCAAAACAGAACGTTTGGATGAAATTTCTGCACATTTAAAGGACAAAACTAAAGTTATTTCAGTCATTTATTGTCATAATACACTGCTCTCTTAAATTTTCTGAGCATATTGAGAATTAAATCAATGACTCCCAAAACACTCAATGAAATGGTTTCATATGCAACAATTTTTACCTCGAGAAGGAAGCGAAAACGAGCAAAATTGTATTAAACTTTTGTATTTGAAAATCTCAAAGAATAACCCTATGAAATTAATGACATTACTTACGGCTCACTCTGTATATTTAATACCAAAAATCAGCCTCTGCCGCCACTGCTGTGCTGCTCTCTTAGTTCACTTGCATGCATTGGCAGCTCTGCTGCACCTGACGCGTCTTTTATCACAACTGCAATCTGAAAGTGTATCTATCGCATTCACAGGAGCTTGGTGGCGCAGGGTCGTAAAATTTATGGCGTCTTCAGATACTCCTCTTCGCATGTGTGAGTAGGGTTGGGAGTTTAGATTCCTCGACTAGTCCCTCAATAGCCAAGTGCATATAGACCCTACCTGCCATGCAGCAAGTTGACTTTTTTCGCGGCAACTCTTGATATATCGTTCAGTTTATTTATTCCTCCTTGTTATTTGCCACATTTCTTCATATCGCCCATCATATTTCATTAAGCTGTTCTTCTTTTCGTTTCACACTCTTTTTCTTTATTTTTTACCTATTCTTACTTCCCTTCTTTTCTTCTTGTTTCCAATTTTCTTTCATGCTTCTTTCATGTATTTATTTCACCTTTCATTCATTCTGCTTTTATTTTTCTTTAATGTTTCTTTTTTCCTTTTTCTTCTCTTCATTTTTATCCCCCCCCCAATATATTTATTCCTCCTTTCCATTACTTATTTACCTTCACTCCTCATTTTTCATTTTTCCTTAGCTCTCTTCATTTTTCTTTATTTTCTTTTATTCTTTTTTATTCCTACATTTTTCTTTTCTTTCTTTCGTTCTTCTTTCTTTATTTTCTTTAGTATTCTTTTCTTTCTTTCCTTTTCTTCATTTTCTGTTTCTCCTTTTTTCTTTCATTTCTTTGCTTTTCTTTTCTGTCCTCCATTTTTCTTTTTTCATTTCCTTATTACCTTTCCTTTTCTTCTGTCATTTCATTTTTTCTTTCATTGCTCTTTCCTTTCCTTTATTCATCCTTTCCTTCATTCCATTTCTTCCTTTCCTTCATTCTTAATTTTTCATATCTCTACTTCTTCCTATTTCTATCTCTTACGTTGTTCTTTTTCCCCTTTCCGTTCCTTCCTCTTAATTTATTTAATACTGTAATTTTTATTCTACCTTTAACCACCACACCTGTCAACAATGTGACTTATATTCTTAATCATTCATCCTGCAACAACACAACACAGCAGCACAGTCGTTATTGCACTCCATACAGCGACAATGACAATACACGTGCAACAATATACTCCTAATTTCAGCTACTGTTCACAAAGCACTATGTGCAGAACAAAACTGTCATTTCTCAGTTCACAGTTCGTTCGCCTTGGCTAGTTATTCTAGCTCACTCACTCAAATTCACTGCACGTCGAACCCAAGCCTTCCAGATGCGGTTCCTCGCACGTCGAACTCAAGCCTTCCAGATGCGGTTCCTTGCACTTCGAACCAAGCCTTCCAGATGCGGTTCCTTGCACGTCGAACCCAAGCCTTCCAGATGCGGTTTCTTGCATGTCGAACCCCGGTCTACCAGACGCTCTCGAAGGATGGCTTCCTTCCTCACTTGTAGACTTGCTGAAGACTAACTAACTGACTTTCTCGCGACTGACTTTCGTCGGCAACTCACGGTGTTATTTATTTACCACGAACATCTAGAATGTTCTGCGTCGCGAAGCTTCTGGACCTCCACAACAATCAGTCTTCAAATGCTTCCTTACTTCCGCCCATCACAGTCGTTTTTTCTTCCCCCTAACTCCGCACCTCGGCTAACGTTAAGGGTTCGTGTTTCCGTTTCCACGTGCTTTCCTTCTCGCTGGATGCGCGCGCAACCAGACGCAACCAGAACGTTCCAGACGGGTGCCACAATATTCTTCATGCTTCTATTCATTCTGTCGACCTGGATAGCGTAGTCGGTATAGCGCTGGCCTTCTGTGCTCGAGGTTGCGGGTTCGATCCCGGACCAGGTCGATGGCATTTAAGTGTGTTTGAATGCGACAGGCTCATGTCAGTAGATTTACTGGCATATAAAAGAACTCCTGCGGGACAAAATTCCGGCACACCGGCGACGCTGATATCTCTGCAGTTGCGAGCGTCTTAAATAAACCATAATGTAATATTTTCCTTCATTCTTAATTTCTCATATATCTGCTTAATTCTTCTTATTGCTTTCTCTTTGGTTGTTCCTTTTCCCCTTTCCCTTTCTTCTGTATTTATTTAATATTCTTCGTTTATTCCTTTCCTTAATTCTCAATTTCTCGTGTTCCGTATCTGATTCTTCTAATTTCTCTCTTTTTCGTTGTTATTTTTCCCATTTCCCTTCACTCCTATATTTATTTCATTACTTATATTTTGCATATTACTTGTACGTCTCTTTCACAACTGCTTCCCCGTAAGCTTCAAGTTATTATTGCATCGTGAAGCTCGTTATAGACGCACTGTGTTACGGCGTCTGGAAGACCATTTTGTCTGGACTCGTTTGTCTCCTGGCCTCTCACCCAAGCCTCATTATCCTGTTTACTCTTCTAGGTTTATTGCGAAAGCCATATTACCAGGGACGTGACTCCAACTAATGAAATTTCTCTCAACATTGTCTAACACTAAATACATTTAATGTAGGAAGCCTGAATGACATTTTGAGGTTATCCAAAGCCGTTGTTCGGCATTAATATTCGCGATGTAGGACTCTTCTTCCTCGTTTTTGATCATCATCATCATCATCATCATCATCATCATCATCATCTCAAAAGTAATATCCCTCAAAATTTGAAAATCAGCCTATCTTTTGTGGATTCAGTTAGTTTAACTTTGTAACATTCGAATTTTATGAAACAGACTAAGTAGCTCCAAATATACTTTTATTATATTGATTAAATTTACAAGTCGTCATAGCTTTTAATCTATAATTCATAGTTAATTTTGGAATGCAATTGTCCATACTAGAGGAACCTTGTAAAGAAATTAATTTTGTTTCTTTTATTTTCATTTGCTTCTTCTCAATTTTACGAGTCTGCATCTGAGGTGTTGTAAAGATCATAGCATGTTGTCAGTGCCACTATTGCGTCCCATGTAGACATGTAGGCTACTAATAAATGTTAATTACGTTGTATAACTTTGTATTTAATTAGCCTAAGTGAAAATAATTGTGGAAGTCTTAGTGGTAAACTCTTCTATAAATATGCCAGGCTGACATGTCCTTTTTACTACTATAGAAACATTTTTCTGTGCTACTATAATATAATATTTTAATAAAAATATTTTTGTCACAGTTTTAAATAATAATTGTTGATTATACAAGTCAGAAAAAGTATATTCCATCCATAAATATATTAAATCCATTTACAGGCGAATATAATGCAAAATTTCGCCCAACATTTCGTAATAAATTGTAATAATTCATAAAGATAATTAAACATTAATATTTAATGTAATTTATAAAGTTATACGTAATACATATCACAAGACACAGCTATCTTTTAAAATGGCTATGCGCAAAATGTGTTTTTTTGTTTTTTGTTTTTTTTTTTTTGTTTTGCGATCGTGATAACCATGCTTAATATTAAATTAGATTAATTTAGTAAGACTATTTCGCGAGCATAATAAATAAATTATATAGACCTAGTACAGTTAATAAGATAAACTATTTACTTATTCTATCGTAATTATTTCATTCGAAATTCGTAAAGGAAGAATGAAAATATTTGACAAATACGTCTAGAGCCATCTAGGTTACGCACTATCGTAGAAAATATATATAAAGAAGAATTTTCTAATATTTTAACTAATATGCAATAGGCTATTTTATAGCATTGGATAAATAAATATTTTAATGTCTTTAGCACATACAAACCTTTTCTTTATTTATAATATAATTAAGATAATAAAAAACGGCTTTAACCGTGAAGTATGGGTGAAATAGGATTGTTTTATTGTTTCTAGTTAATCATATTGGTACCTATTTATTATGTTGGTTCTGAGTAACTATTTTTGCTCAAAAAATGGTTGCAAATTAGTTTATTGCAAACTTACAAAAAATATGCAAAATAAATTTGCATATTTCTTCATAAGTTTGAAATAAAATAATATGCAACAATTTCTTTGAGCACTGAAGTAGGGTTGGGAATTTTATTTCCTAAAATCATGCCATTTATCTTTAATATTCTCATAAAATTACCCAAATATTCTCTTTAAAAAAATATTCTCTTGGAGATTAAATTGATTAATGTAATATTGTGCGAAATAAGATTCGTATATATTTCATTAGTGTTCATAACTAATTTTCCTTTCACTTTTTTTTTTTTGGTACAACATTCGCTTGAAATAGTGTCAGTTCTTTTTTCTCTAAAGAAAAGCTGTGAATGTGTTGAGCAGTCTAGCAGTAATTAGTGTGTTAATCAGGAGGGCTATTATGACACACATTTTATGGATATTATGATATTATGTTTCATAACACATTTAGCTTAGACTAATCGTCATTCTTCTTATTGCTAAAATGTAACACAACTTTGAAAAATACATTTATCATTATTTAAAAACTTATTTTAATTTATTTTAGCAATACAAACAGTATCATAATTTTCTCAATCTATTTCCTTACACACAATAGTACAATATGAAACGAGTCTATAATGGTAGTAATTAAGACGCGAGTATGTTTATGAAACGAGCGCAAGCGAGTTTCATAATTTTCATATGAGCGGCTTAATTACCATTATAGGCAAGTTTCATACGACTTTTTATGCTCGACCATATTTCTAACTTGAAATTATTCATAAATATTCATGTTATTCTTATCTGACTGGGGAGCAGAACTGACCTTGTGCAATATCTCGTAAATTGTGAGATGTGCGCAGACGCGAAAGTATTGATTTTTTTCCGAGGAACAAATGTCATTGACCTTGATATAATCTAAGAGAGTAAAATGAACATTAATCTTGATATAACCTTGAAATTGATTTAGACATTGAAAAACGAGATGACAAATTGAATTTATTTGAATATTATTTACAATTAACGCTAATTATTATAGTAACCCGTGACGTTTCGCTAGTTGTCTTTCGATTGCATATCCGAGAATAATCGATACTTGCTCTTTCATATTGCTACAATGGTGTTTTCTGATTGGTGGAACACCTGAATTTTAATGAATAGGTGTACTTTAATGAGGTCCATTAAAGGGCTGCTACCAGGTGTATAATTACTACATTTCGGCATGGTCGAGCATAAAAAATTATTTGGACATACAGCAATTTTCTAGTATTGGCAGTAAGTGTTAAAAGTTTCAGTAAATTGTACAAATTTGTATGGGGGGGAAAAAGAAGTCGTTACAAAAGTTGTTAAATTTTAGTCAATTTTAATGTGATTTCAACCAAACTTTTACAGGTGATACATTAAACATCTGTGTGTATCACAATAGCCATACTTCATTGCTCTGTATAATATGGTCAGATTTATAGCACTGTATCAGAATAGACCTCTATGTGTATCACAATAGCCCGCACAGATACACTGATTTTGTTTTAATTTTATCCATTATTACAAATAAAAAGTAAATGTAACTCCAAATCCTTCTATGTCTAATATGTCTAAAGTAGCACATGGCTTTGTATATGGTTTAATAGAAAAATTACAATGAAAGAGTAATTTTTTTTTATCATAATAGCCCTACTTGACCCTACATAAAATGCTCATTCTTTGTAATTAGGAATGCAGTAAAGCCAGGCGTCGTATATTTCTGGAATTAAAGCGTGGCCTTATATTTCGTAAAGGGCCCTGTAATAGCATTACTCAGCACGTGAGACTCTCAGCATCCCTTCTCAAGGTATTGAGCTGTGGCAGGGACAGGCACCGGCCAGGGTTGGCGGAGTGGTGGGGTGAGGGAGGGGGAGGAGCGGTTGTGGTGGGCACGGCGCGCGCACAGCGAAAGGTCGGAGGGTTGTGTCAGTGCCGGTCTGGGGGTGCACTCATCATGTGCCCGTCAAAGGGGGCACACACATGGGGGTGTTTTTTGTATAACACAGTAAAACTCTCAGGTAATGAACTTCTCGCGTTTATGCTTCCGTCGGGATCCTGGAAGTACTTGTCTTACTCCGGCCGGCCGCAGTAAACCTGTCTTTGTCATGTTTTACTACCTTTTTTATCTTCTTAGTTGAAAAAAAAAAGACTGTCTGAAGAAATTTCCAATGGTGATACGAGAACATGAATTATATACCTGTAACATGTACTTACGCGAAGTGGTTTGTGATTATTTTGATCTTTGGAGTTCATTCGGGACCAGTTGCCTAGGTTACCGGAGTTGTGACGTCTACTGCTGAGAGAAATTAACATCTGTTGAACTTTGAAATGGATTTGCCAAGTGCAGCGGTTGTGATGTCGATATTGCGTGTAACTCAGGAGTAGAAATGCAATTTTTCAACGCAGACCTCTCTCCATTATTTAAAGGGTGTTTTAGTATAAATCAATATAGGCCTAGTGTAGTGTGTGTGTGAGACCACCAATGGTCGAGAAGTGGATATTCTACCGCGACGGTGTCCATGGCTGCATTACGCTAGGTCGTACTCGCGAGAGACATGCCTCACCAACCGACCACATCGTCTGCGACACCATCACCGCCCTCGTCATCTCAAAATGGAGTCGGTGGTGCTAGGAGGAAGAAGTGTGACCTCCACCCTGAAGAATCCGGAACGTCCTCTTCGTCTCCGGGACCCAGTTCACCGACGACCCTTGTCAGGTCTTGCTGCCGTGGACGAGGGGAAAGGTCAAGGTTAGGTCATATATTCGAGATAAATAATTGGCTTCGAAACAAGTGAACGAAGCGAGGCCTCGGAACATTATTACTGCATTGCTCGGTTTTTTATAATGAACAAAGTCCACACCAGAAGTAACGAGTTGAAACTCTGCAGATGCGCAGAATTTTTATATAGTGACGTCACTGCTTCACCATTTCTCTCCTCTCTTGCGTTCTCACTCTACCGGCTGTTATTGATTTCTGCTCTTCTTACTCTGAGCATCTCATGAGGTTTAAGTGCTTATCTCGCAGGATGCAGTGATGTGACATGGCCTACTTAAAGCATATAAAACCTAGTTTTCATGTCGCAACTAATTGTTGCTCCATGACATGGGGTTAAGACGTTTTAAGAGAGTTACGTCAAATGACAAGCTACTTGTCCCCCCCCCTCCGAATTTTATTGAATGAAACTCTAATCCCCAGTGACTTTTAAAGTGTCAGAACAGGAAGCTGTGTATGTCACGTGTTTGATTTAAAATCTTTTTTCTTATTTTTAGTTTCATAATGGATTACTTTCAGTTAAAATACTTGTCGAGAATCAAGTTCTGAACGTAAGGGAGGAGTGTCATAATTATTATTTCAGCAAATTATATATATCTTTTCCTGATGTCGCTTAGGATACAATGAAATAGCTTTAATTAAAACAACAGTAACTATCAATAATTTCAGAAAAGAAAAATGCTGCAATGGATAAATGAATTTTTGAAAGAGGGAGAGATTCAAAATATATAAGTATACAGCACTTCTTTACAGTAGGCTATAGATCTACCAGAATTACAAAAATTGGAAATAAAAGTATCATCATCATCATCATCATCATCATCATCATATATTAGAGTCTAATAATAATAATTAGATCAAGTGGTCTATTACATTTTCACATTCGTCCATCTCTTTACCTGACAACCAATAGATCTTCTTCCATGAGACACACGTTGCAGGATTTATTTAGGGATGCATACTCTCTCCAGTTTTCTAACATGTTTTTCCCAATTTGGCTATTACAGAATTAATTATATAGTAAAAATATATCTCCGGTACTGCAAAAATATGTATTACTGAAAATCATTTTTTTTTTCGTGTGTTTATTAACAATTTTGCTTTAGTATTCTTTTTCTGCTTAATACTGGGTGTTCAGTTCAAAATGTGTCATGGCTCGCTGTATGTCGTCATGTGGCTATCCGATGAGCCTAGAGAATTCAATCTTCCTACACTTCCGCAGAGGCGTATTACCTAAATGCGAGAGAAGTTGCCTAGCAAGTACGGCGTTCATTCTGTAGATTACTTACCGATACGTACGGTAACGCCAGTAGTGGCAAGAATGTGAACTGTTTGGAAACACGTACTGAAGTGAGTTTTTTTTCTTACTGTCGGGATATGGGGAGAGGGTTAAGACGATTACTTACGTATTTGTTGACATTAACTTCGACGGTCAACATGGCACGGAGCATTTGATTTGTGTTGTGGAATGTTGCCGTACGCAATCGATGATAACAAATACCCTACGTACGACTTGCCCGCGCAAAACACAGTTCGAAAGAGGTTATGGTAGTACACAGACTTTACAGACCGCCATTTGTTGCTACGACATTCAAGTTATACCGTACACGTTCTCAAGTTCAGATTGAACGCCTTGAATAATAGGCAACTTCTCTGACATTAAAAGCTGAAACTCGCTTCAAATCGCTGACTCACAACAGTGACGTCATGACACACTTTGAAATGAACACCCAGTAGAATATCTAATTCTAAAATGTCTCTCATTTTGAGAGAGAAACAGAGAGTGCAACATTAGCTGAACATATAGAGAACTGTTTACAGCGTAAATTACTTCAGCAAATTTTATTTAAAGCAGACATTGTAAATTATTGATTTATGATTAAAATACCAATATAAAATTGGCGCAACAATAGCTGAACATAGAGAACTGTTTACAACATAAATTACTTCAGCAAATTTTATTTCATGCATACATTGTAAATCATTGCTTTATTATTATTAAGAATGTCAATATGATATTGGTGCAACCTTAGCTGAACAATATAGAGAACTGTTTACAACAGGCATGCCCAGCTGGGGCAGATCTAGCTTTCAAACGAGGTGCAACAATGACGTAGAATCTTAGGCACACGCATAAAGGATATTCTACACCACTGTTGCACCTCGTTTGAAGGTTAGAGTTGTCCCAGCTGGACATGCTTGGTTTACAACATACATTATACTAATTAATTGCTCTGTGGTTAAGAATATGAAATACGATACTGGTGCAACATTAGCTAGACATATAGGGAAATGATTACAACATAATTATTTCAGCAAATAACAATTTATGTAAAGTAAACGTTACAAATCATTTCTTATGGTTAAGAGTACCAAATGTGATACTGGCGCAATGTTAGCTGAACATAAAGAGAACTGCAGTATATACAACTTAAAATGCAAACATAATATTGGCGTAAAATTAATTGATCATGTAGAGCTTTGGCTTTCCATGCCAGAGGACTTGGGATCAAGTGCGATTATTATTTTCTCAAGGTGCTCCCACTTCCCATATTATTCTACCATTTCCCCATCATCACCCTAAAGGCAGTTTTGTCAGTGTTAAACATTTCCAGCCAGTATTGTAACATATGCCCCATGTAGCTATTATTATTATTATTATTATCATTATTGCAATCAAAACGATAAAAATTGTTAAAAGTATAATGGAACTTTATACATGACTCATATCTTAACATCAATCGTGGCTGATATGTGACTAGAAATATACCTTTTTAATCATAAGTTTATAGTACAGTACAATGCTTGTAGGGTTCTAAAATTAAACTTACATTTTAATACCGGTAACAAACTACGAAATGTAAGTCCCCCAGAAAAGAAGTGATGCTCCTTAATGAATAATACAACAATGAAAATAAACTATTGCTTTTAAAATTAATTTGCTCGATCACTTTTTATATTTATATTTATTTAATTGTATTGTGTACTTCAATTCTGTAATACATACTTTATGTACGTTTCCTTTTCCTTGTTTATGTTTTATAAATTAGTTTGTCAGTCTTGAACATTGTAATTGGGCTTTGCCTGTTATGTTCAATAACAAATAAATACAGTAAATAAATATAAAAAAATAAAGAAGAAGAAGAAGAAGCTACTTTCTGTTACATTTTGAGTTGGATGTGTAATAATTGCCATATAG
Source organism: Periplaneta americana (assembly GCF_040183065.1). Lineage (NCBI taxonomy): Eukaryota > Metazoa > Arthropoda > Insecta > Blattodea > Blattidae > Periplaneta > Periplaneta americana. Next base: position 153,366,534 of record NC_091122.1, on the reverse strand, counting down.
AAACTTTATTTTCGTTGGAATTCATGTGAGGGGGTTAGAAGCAAAGGGGTATAAGTGACATTTCTAAAAACGTGAGTTAAGTGCATCCAATGTTAGTGGCAAAAGTATACATCTTTTAACATCACACACTAAAATTAAAATAAGAAAAGTCACAGAATTTACGAAATCGTAAATACTTTCAACCACCTCACAAATAACTTAAGTACACTTATACCCCTTTGCTTCTGACCCCTCATGTGTGTGTACTTTCATTTCACATAGAAAATGACGAAAACATCGCATGATTTTAAAATATGTACCTAAACGTCATAACAATAAATTAGTGTAAAATAATGAAAAGCACAATAAAACATACATCTAAATACTCAAAACACAATAATTAGTAATTAAGTAATATGTACGTCTTAGTTTCCCAAATGTTTAGGTATCTCTGAAGATGAAAAATAAATAACATCCCATTCTTAATTTGTTGTTCTAACTGAATGTCAAAATGAATGAACATAAAATACAGAATACAAATTAAACGTATTGAAAGCAGTAAACGTTATTTTACAAATAAGGTGCTATTGCAATAATTAATAATGCAACTAAAACCTTTTTGTATTCAAGCATCTTAGAAAGCTTGGTTATAACTCTTATGAAACAAAACACTGTGACATATGTCAAGTGACATTGTGAATCAATGAAACAGGCTTTTCCTGTTTTGTTGGTTTAAATGTTAATGGAAGAAACATATTTGATACGATCTGAAATTAACGTATATCAGTGATTTTCTAATTTTGATGCTGAAATTTTTACATTACATGGCAAACTCAGTGACATAGTAGTAAAAAGCGAAATGATCTATTCAGTTCAATATAATATGAAGTTTAATTTTCTTGTCCTCTCAGATTGTTGCTCGAAACATTGATGGCTTCAATGATGACAGCTTCTCTCCCAGAGAATGGGTAAATTTTTATATAGAATAAAGAAAGCATCCAGTAGATGTGATCCATGGCATGATAATGCATCATAACATACTATGAGCCTTGCAAATATAGTCATAGTGCATAAGAAGGTATGAATGGACCCTTGCAAATGAAACAAACCATAGCTGCACAGATTTCAATAAGGTGTGTTCATAAAGACATCTAGATACATAAAAGTTGTAAAGGAAAGGCATGTTTAATTTAGCTAGATATACAAAATTAAGACGTTTTCTATCTAATGATGTTCTAATTTAAGAAATTAAATATTAATTTGAAGAAAACAATTATTTTTTCGAGTTTGTAGAACTGTTCACATAATAATTCAGCATTACAATGAATTTAATGTAAATCTCAATAATTTTACTAGGGAGATTTTCATATAGAATAAGTTTATGCTGTATTATTGTAATTTAAAAATGAATAGCACATCAGTTCAAATATAGTATCAGTGCATTTTGCTTTCATAATAGTCCTAAACTTTTAAGATGACTGATGTCTGTGTACTGTGAAATATAATTAAATTATGTTGATATTTTATTCATTTCGTCTCAGTTCAACAAGATCTTAACAAAGAACCTCGTCACTATTTGACACTAAATGTCTTTCTGAACACTCCTCTATCTACTAGGTCACATAGAAGCAGTGTTAGATTTTCCATACTGCTCAGGGTGTGATCGAATGATTGATTCCATAGTTCATCTTAGGGATAGTTCAAGTGTTCTTCATGGCTCTGTCAGTTTCTGCATGTAGAGATAGGTTAGAACATATTTTAATATCATTGTCTTGTTTATGATAGTTTTTTGTGTGTTTTTATTCTGAAAGTTTGGTGTGGAAGTAATGACAACGAATATTCTAATTGTTTTAGAGTGACTATCATAAAGTCAAAATAGGAGAAATAAATTAGCATTTGATTATATTATTTTAAATGTTTCTTTGATGATAATTTCGAAAGTTCTTATTAAGAATGTCTGTTACGTAATATATAATGTAATTGAAACTCCAGGAATTCAGGAAATGACAGTCTCATATTAATTGCGTGCAAAAATTATTTTGCATAATAATGCCGATATAAAGCTATGTTGTTTCTTTTACACTTGTATATTTGTGTGAAAACGTGGATACACAACGATTCATATAAACAAAAGTTATTAGAACTTAAAAAAAAAATGAATACCTATTAAGAAAAATTTACGGATCAATTAAAAATGTGGATAATAAATAACCTGAAAAATTGGAGATATTATGAATTATATAAATTAAGCCTAGTTAAAAATATTACACATTTTATTAGATCTCAAAAACTTGGATGATTTGGACATGCACGTTGAATGACAAAACTAAATGTTAGTTAGAGAAAATATATAAATGGAAAGCAATTGGAACAAAAACTCAGAGCACATCGAAAAATATGTGAGAGGATAATATAATAAAGGTTTTGAAAACTATTAAAATTAAAAATTGAATAAATGCAGTTAAGTTGGAAAAGAGTGGAGGAAAATTGTTGAGAAGGTGAAAACTTTTAATATATGAGCCGTAAGTCAAAAATGGTTAATGAGAGTTAAAGTAAACATTCTGTAAAATATAGCACAAAGTAGCAATTAATACTCAATTTATTTAAACTATTAGTAGTCAGTGGATAGCAACAAACGATATATTAATTGCTACTTTGTGCTGTATTTTACAGAACTTTTACTTTAAACCTCATTACCCAATTTTGACTTAAACCACTTCTGCTCTCAACGGCTCATATATAAAGTTGTAGCTCATTAAGAAGATGGTATCTGTGCGGAAAGTGAATTCTTGATAATGAATTGAATTTTATACCATATTGGTTCCTGTACCCAGTAAAAATAGTGTCTTTTTACAGATTCAAGAAACGATGCTGTAAATCAGAGCTGTGTAGGAATACTTCATTGTACTAAGCTCGTTAGAAAATAATTGAGACGTTCTCTAGAAGAAGAACTTAACTATAAAATCTTGAGTTTGCGCAGAACGACATTCAAATATTCCTAGAGGACATTGTGTTTGTTGAAGGGAAATATTTTGTCAGGAGGAAGGTATGTTATTAAGGATTCAATATATGCTTGAAACGGAAAAACAACGTAACATGTATGTTAAGTTGATATTACAGAAAACGTCTCAGTGTCTAGTTCAGTGTAGTGTCTGTGAACATAATAAACGTTTTTTGTCTGAAGGACACTACTTCTTACGTTTTTATAACGTTCACAAATTCTGAAAGATAATTAAAATACATTATTGATAAAGAGAAGTAATTTTTAGCAGTGTATCTGGAAATCTTGTTACAAAATTAACCGAAAAGGGTGTGGATTTTTCTCAACTATTGTCATATTAATTTAATATTAAATTTGAAATATGAATTGCTATTTAGAAAATATAGAAAGATAGCTGATGTTACTTCATTTGTTTCAGTCTCTGAAACAAAGATTATCTGCATGGATTAAGTAAAACTGTGTTTCTCTATTTTCTTGAGTTCAGTAACAAATAAAATCTAAGGGATAAAAATATATAATATATATATATATATATAACTTTCACGTGTTACTGAACTAAGTTTGGAAGTACCTTAGTTGACTAGTTTTGGCTTGGAAGCAATCTACAGAACTGCGTGATCTGTGTGTGCATCTTCCGAAACTATGCCATGCAATTCTGAAAATGGCTCCCAAGCCGAAACTAGTCATCTAAGGTATTTTCAAACTTAGACTAGACAGCATTTCGGAAGGAGGTCAGCTGCTATATGCGCCGTAGTATTTCTGGCATGTGACGTCACAAGCTTGTACAGTAGAACCAATCGGAATCAGTCTGTAACTACTGTAGTACTTCCCGAGTTCGTTTGTTCACGTGTGAGTGTTTCAATACATTGAATAAGAACTACTAACATTTATTGTGTGTGTAAGATAAATAAATGAAAGGAGAGACTGTAAAAAGACAAGGGTAATTTCCTAGTACCCGGTACTCATTACACAGGTCGTTTTTGTGTTTACACAGTGATTCCTTTCTGAAAAGAAAAACGATAAAAATATTTTCTTTTGTCGGAAATGAACTACAACCTAAACTAACCTAACCTAACCTAACCTAAGAACACATTATTGTAGATAACGATAAAAATATTTTCTTTTGTCGGAAATGAACTACAACCTAAACTAAACTAACTTAACCTAACATTCAAAAATATATTACAAACTGACTAGAATCACATCTAGTAACAAACTACTAAAATTCTTTTCAGAAAGGAGCCACTGTGTAAACATAAATACGACCTATGTAACGAGTACCGGGTACTAGGAAACTACCAAGACAAGTATTGCACAGGCAGGCGCGGAAAATAGTGTTTAAAGTGTATAATTATTTTAAAAACGTTGACAAGCAGAATGCTGCCGGCCATCTTGATGCTGACTGCAACATTGCCAATGCGTAAGAAACGACTGCAGAAGCATGTGGTGTGGGATTGAGAGCCGTGCAAAGAATATTGTTAGTGAAGGAAACAGGGTTTGTTTGGTGTCATGCTTACAGTAATCAACGGCTAAGTTCATTATTGTCTTTTGATAATTTAAATTCTCTCCTGTGCTATTTGTATTGCAGTGGCAATGTTGTACGCTGCCTTGCTCCCTCTATCTGTCTCTCTCGATGCAAACGCTAGCAGACTACCGCCTTCCGAATTGCCGTAGACTCTAGTTCATTAACACATGAAAGTTATTATGTTATATATTTTTATCCCTTAATGATACAGCGTTAAAAGTTGTGTAATCAAGATGTAAAATAAAATCGATTTAAACTGAAAATAAAACTCTGTCTTCACTCCAGATTAATTATGAACAGAGATTAACAAACAATTCCACGTTTTATATGATGATCATGAAGTATGTTGCTTCAAGATATCAAAGGGCTAAATAGAAATACCGGTACCGATTAAGCTGTATGAATTGTGTGGCATTGAGATCTTCAAAAGACTTGCATTTCAAGCATTGGTAATTTGCTACGAGACGTCGTTGCATATAGATCACTTTTACACTAAACCTAAAATTTATTTTTTGCAAGATATACTAAAACCCTAAACTAACTTAACCTAACCTTTTCCTTAATCTGTGACAGGTTACATTAGGTTAGGTTAGTGTTTTAGTATAAGTTGTATACACTAAGGTTAGGTTTAGTGTAAAAGTGGTCTATGTGGACGTTTCCTAGCAAATTACCCAAGCATTTAATTTGATTTTGTTTTACAAAGTATAACATTTTTAGGTGTAAATAGGTAGTGATATAATAATACATTTGCATTTCAGTGAATTTATATATGCTCAGTTCTGTGCAACAAATATTATTTCTTCATTGTGGGATGAATTAAAAAAACTGCAATAATTGCGATGTTTACAGTTTAAGAATACAGAATTTATGTTAAAAAGAGGATGGTTTTATCTCGTTCATTGTGAAAACGTTGTGAAAGGAGTAACATGAAATGTTTTATTTTCTTGGTTACAGGCTGGTGAGTGGACGACCAACAACTAGAGTTCTGAGGTCACGAACAGGAAGCACCCCAGATTCACCGCGGTCTTTAGACACAAAAGCCCGTCTCACAGGCAGCCCTCTGAGGCCACCAAGACAGGTAAGCCCATATTTTGAACGTCGTTGTTTTGTTTCAGTAAAATATATTTCAGGCTTGTGTTGTCAGATTTAGAAATTGACATTCTGTTTTGAATTGTGACCTGCACAGGCAACACCGAGCTCTGAGACTGAAGATGGCAGCCTGAGACTGGATAGAGGAACCTACCAGTACATGTACCAGGACATTGTGAACATTAAGACTATGCTTCTCAAGTTGAAGAGGGTCTTGCAGGAGGTATGTGAGAACTAAAATAAAAATTGAGGACATTAATTGTAAGAATTCAGTAACGGATTAGGTCTCTGGTGGAAAAATTATTGAAGTGTTAGTGTTATTTAATTCTACATGCACGCATGCACAGTGTTGGTGTTTCAGGTATAATGTTTGGAAATCGTAAGGCATATTTCTAGGCCTATTCCGCTTTAATTTGAGTCTTCTTTTTCTTCCTTAATGCCTGTTACGATCTCATGGTTGAATTTTCAACCTACCGCTTCATTGGACAACCTAGAGATCTCTTCCCATTTGGACAATAGTGAATTATAGCTTTTGGAATTCTGTTTGTGTGAAAAATACATATATCAAAGTTCAGTTGTTAGATAGGTCTAATTTATGCAAGAAATTTGAAACTATGATATTTTATTAATCCCTCCATTCCAAAATATGGCACAGTAACAAACAAAACAAGTTTGATTATTGCACATGTGCGCACAAATTGTTTCGCCGTGTGTTATTCTGTTCAGTAGTGAAAGGACTATCAGACAGTGCAGTTGTGAATGTTTCTAGTCTTCTGTAGTGCATCAAACTATAATATTTAAACAGTTCATTATGAACAGAAATCAAATGGGCACCTGCTGTGGTGTTCCTGCTGCAGAAAATGTAACACCAACCCAGTCAATTTTGGATAGAACATCTAAGGCACAACAGTCGTACAAAAACGGGCCATAATTTATTGCAGTTTTTATGTTAATTTTCCTCTCTCAAAACAATGTTTGCTTTTTGTTTTATTAATTTGACATCACACAGAATGAAATGTACCTAATTTTTATGTTTTTCTTATGTTAATTTATCAAACAAATAAGTATCTAGAAGATGTATTAAGTTACAATATATTACTGAGAACTTTAACAAATGTATACCATATTTTGGAACAGAATTAATTGAAGACATTATTACAAAAACAGCCCTAGTCATTTTTAATGAAATTGAGTTAAGGGCACATTTGCTGCTATTTCAAATGTTTAGAGACTTCAAAAATGACACATGTCAGGTGCAATAGCCACAAGGATAAACACCAGTTGTACAGAAACAGCTGACATGTGTTGTTCGATTTATTTTTATTGTTCTCCTGGAAAATAGCGATTTTGACAAGGGTTATTTTTGTAATAATGTCTTCAATTACATCTTCCTATCCCATATTTTGGAATAGAGGGAGTATTAAATAAATTTTCAAAAGCATATCAGGCTCTCAGAATGGTAGGAATCATGCTGTATTTTTTATTTAAGTGTTAGAAACTTTGGTAGAGATTAGGATTGTCAGACTTCCTGTATACAGGACATGTCCTTCAATGATTATGTCCTGCATTCTATATTGACTTGTCAGGACTCTCGAAATGTCCTGTACCTATTTTTTTATAATTACACAAATTTTGTCAACGAATAATATTAAAAAAAATTGTTGATCAGGAGATGCAAACAAATCTACCTAAAAGCCCCACCCCATACTGCTTCTTACAATTTTTCAAGTGAGGCACTCAGTACACAAATGGCCCAACCCATAAAATTATATTTCCACTTTACCTCATTGTAACATTGCGCAAATGCGATACACAAACTAAAATTGTGCTGAAATCTTATGGAAAAACTGGGAATGATGACTAGGTCGATTTACACTTTGAAGAGAACAATATGAGGAGCTCTTTAAAGCTATAACTCAATGTGCAAATTTTGTGGGTTGGACCATTTATACGCTGAGCGCCTCAGGTATGAAGAAATGAATATGGAACATCTTAGAAGATGTGCAGTTGTAAAGAAAGAAGATAGCTTGGTACAAGACATTGGACATGCGCACTCACTCACTCACTCACTCACTCACTCACTCACTCACTTTAGGTCCAGTGTTCATTCACAAACAAGTTGTATATTGTAGTGAGTGTTTGTGATTGAGCAAAGAGGGGGTTGGGATAAAATCACACCATATCTTTTGACATGTTTCTTAATGTTCAAAATTTCACTGTAATTTTATGTTCTTTTGCATACTTATTATTTTAGAAAATTTAACTGAAAAATCTGGAAAATGTACCTGCCAACACATTGATGACATTGAATTTCTACCACCAAATTTTCCGTACAAATGTTTCATTCCAAACACTAGAAAATGCTAAATTCTAACATTAAAATTGCTTTAAAATGGCAAATTTATTTTTTAAATTGCTAAATTTTTAATTTCAAATTGCTGAAATCTACCTTCCCTACCAATGACATTTATACCTTCATATGTACTGACATTTTTGCCAACATATTGAATTTTACCACCAAATTCTCCATATAAATGTTCCATTCCAAACACTAGAAAATGCTAAATTCTAACATTAAAATTGCTTTAAAATGGCAAATTTATTTTTTAAATTGCTAAATTTGTAATTTCAAATTGCTGAAATACCTTCCCCTACCAATGACATTTAGATCTTCATATACTGACAATTATAAACCAACTGGGTTTTCTTTTTTTTTTTTGCCAACACTCCTCATATTGACATGTGTGCCATTTGCACCTCTACCTACTTTTCTAGGGATTGTCGTGAAGAATTCTATCCTGAGGTTGGGGCACCCAATAGGTCACATACACACCAATTGTTGAAATATTGTTTTCAGTTCCTCTTAATATTGTGATTTCGTCTCTTTAGAATCAGGTTAGTTAGTGAAGTTAAAAATATATTTCAAATGAAAATTGGACAAAATGAAATTTTAAGTTAAATCTATGAGACACTAGGACAGCAATGTAAGACAGGGCAGTTCTGAGCGAGATTATGATCCTCCTATGTGGAATGATGCAAAAATCCATTGCTACTTTATTCAAACATTAAACCCCGCAAACACTGTGTTTACGTGTGTGTGTGATTTTTAAATAAGTACATATGTAGGAATAAATGTTATTCTCAAATGTGGAAATTCATATAATTATTAACAATTTTTACAATAAATACAATGAATGAATAAGTTAAAATAAATTGGAAGAAACAAGTCTGGAGCTGAGGAGAGAAATACTGTAGGTTAATGGGTAATCCGTTTTATGTGTCACATTTTTTCTGTTTTCAAGTTTAATGTTCTAGTAGGTAGGTACTGTTATGGGTCTGGTTTTGAAGTTAGTCGTAGATAGGTTTATGCCATAGAAAATATAATTTTCTGTGCTGTTGCATCTCTGGAACTTCAAAAATCTAATGATGTCATAGTAATATTTTCAGAATTTATTAGTAGTAGGGTAAAGGTTGGTAATATTGTGATACGAGTAATATTGTGATAGTTCTTTTTGAAAATTTATTACAGTTTTACTTAGCGAGAGAAGGACCAGTTTTGTGCAGAAACTTGTCCACGAACATTCCCTTAATATGTTGACGCAAAAAATCGGTCTTCCTCACGCTCAGTAAAATTGTAATAAATTCTCAAAAAGAACTATCACAATATTACCAACCTTTACCGTATATAGCGTAGTACGACCATGTAGTTTAGAGATAAATGTGCTTACTATTTGAAACATGTTTAATTAGAAATTGATTTAAATTTCGGACTTTCTTTGAATAGGCCCTAATATGAAAATAATTGTCTGTTAGTTAGTGCTTTAAGTGTTTTGAGTGTAATAAATTAAGAACATCTTCTGTACCTGTTTTTCTTGCACTTCTTATATCGTGTGCTTTCTTTCATTCATACTTTTTCTTGCTGCTATATTTAGTATAACTTATCTGTTGCAACTAAAAGTCATCATCAGAGTGCATAATTTTGGAATTTCATTGTTGTGTTATGAAATAAAAAAACTACATTGGTTCAATTTTATTATAGGTCAGAAACATGTTTTGGAATCCTTTACAAAAATGAGAGAAAAAATCTAGAATAGAACTATTATACAGGGTATAACTAGAATGTAGGCCTATGTCAAAACTTTAGGGGCATATGTATATTCCTCTCATATAGAGGATGACAAAATGTTATATGAACATTGGTCCGAAAATGCTTTATTTCCTTGTTACAGCCCTTTTCTTACAACTCGGCTTGCATTGTATGATGCCGTACATTATGAAACAAAAATAGCATACCACATGAAAATCTTACAGGAAGTGTTCAAGATGATCCCTGTTAGCATGAATACATGCATCAACCCATTGTCGCATTCATCTCTGATTCGCTGATATATCCCTGGACAATGTCGTTTTGTCTCGAAGCCTTCCAAAATACAGGCTTGAAGACTCTCTTCGTCTTGCACTGGGGTTCCATTTACAAGCTCTTTTAAATAACACCACAAATAAAAGTCTAGTGAGTTTAGATCTGGGGAGCGCAGAGGTCAAGGTATTGGTCCATCTCTACCTATATGTCTGTCATGGAACTTTGATTTAGAAATCGACGAATATTGACACTGAAATGAGCAGAAGCTCCATCATACATGAACTCTTTGTATTTCTCTCAGTTGAGCCAGGGTGGAATAACATGAGATCCCACCAAAACGTCTCCAACAATGCCAGCCGAAACATTGATATTTCCATGTGGTATGCTATTTTTATTTCATAATGTACCACATCAATGTAAGTAATGTTGTATAAAAAAAGACTGTAGCAGAGAAATAAAGCATTTTCGGACCAATATTAATAATAATAATAATAATAATAATAATAATAATAATAATAATAATGTTTTATTTTCGCTGGCAGAGTTAAGGCCATAAGGCCTTCTCTTCCACTCAACTACTCATGTAACATTTACACTTACATTTCAGATACACCCTGTATACTGTAATAGAATACAATAAAATAATTTGAGATTTCATGAATATAAAATATCTTTTTAAATCTGTAAATTATGTTAATTGTAACTGTAAATTGTCGGGAATCTTTACAGATTGTTGAATAAATGTATTACTTATCATTCTTTGAGTTCAAATGCATCAGGGCATATTAAAAAAAGCTATAAAATTGCAGTGGATTACCATGTTATTTTTATAATATACATAAATCTTATTAGTAGAAGAGATTTATTAGTATCTTAATTGATTTACAATTTATCACCTTCTGGTACCTACAGGCCATATATTAATTTTGTAATGATGAATATTTTGAACTGATTTTAGATTTTGAAACATTCTATTTCATTTTTTATGTATAATTTGAGAAAAATAAAGTATATCGCTAAATAAAACTTCCAGTTGTAGTAAATTCTCTTGCTATTGATTAAATGTAATTGAATTATTTATAACAAAATAAGAACTCAAATAAAAGATTATATATTCTTTAAAGTTGCTTTGTATTACACCAAGTGACCAAGAAAGGCTATGTCTTATTTCAAATCATATCTAAATACATTGTAGGCATGACAACTTCAGTTATAAACATTATCTTGTGGACCTGATTGATAGCTTAAGAGATTGTTATAGTATGGTGTATCAGGCTATAGTTTTTTCTTTCAAATTTGGAAATGTAAATAAAGTTATACGTAATATTGTTACTGAATTTCAGAATAAAACTTAAGATCATGCTAATACTATACTGGTGATATAGTTGCAACAGATTAGTTGTACACAATTTGTGTGTTACTTATTATACTGGTACTTAAAAAAAAGTGTGCTTATATCAATTAAAAATGTTTTGTTCCTTTTAGCTCACTTGAGTGTATTCGCACTGCATGAAAAATACACGACTCAAGAAATATCTTCTCACAGTTACAATAATAAAGAAGAAGCTGAAATACAGCATTGTATTTAAAAGTATTTACTACGGCATGAAAATGAATGCAATCAGTAAAAGGAATATTTGTATTATTTTATTGCTTGACAAAATTTCCACAATTTGTCTTTTAACATATAAATAACCTTTAATGTAATATTGACAAACAAAAGAAAACTTTTGAATGAAAAAGCATGCATACATTTACTTTGCTTATTCGAACTTAAACGAGCAAGAGAATAAAAAAATCATTCGAATTATTTCCATGGGGTGGGTAGTATCCCAGAATTCCTCTCCAGCAGCTGCTTTTTTTTTTTATTAAGTTACTGGTAGGTTATGTTGAGCTTTATTACCTTTCATTACAGATTCTGTTTTCATTGTATGTTTACATGTAGTACCTATATTAATGCTGTTATTCTTATACTTACATTTCAACGTTTCACTCATTCTGTGCGTCATAAATACTCATGTTGACTTTGTGAAAAAGTGGGAAATACGTAAAGTTGTTCCTTACTTTCCTAACTCATTTAATTCATGTATAAAAATAATGAAAATTGACAGTGGAATATTGGTTCCGAAAAGTTTGGTGCAAATACGTTGTCTATTAAAATTACTTTTTAGGCAATGAAATGTGTGAAGAGTTTATAATTTTATCCTTTATGTTGCCTTTAATTCCCAATATTTATTTTCAATTATAATATATCCTTTACAATTGAAAATGTCACTTTTAATTTAAATTGATTATGCTGTACTATAATACAGACGTGGGCAAATTATTATTAGCAAAACAAACGACTTTTGTGCTATAATTTTACGAAATTTGACTTTTAAATTTAGACTACAGTTGACATTTTTACGTATTTCTGAGTACTACAATCATGAAAGTATGAACAGTAGTCTAAATTGAGAAGTCAAATTTTGTAAAAATATGCCACAAAAATCGTAAATTTTGCTAATAATTTGTCCACGTCTGTAGATAGACCTATGTATTATAATGATAAAAATATAATTTTTAAACTATTTATTTATGTAAAATAATAATAAATATAATAGTTCATGTTGTAAACCTGTTAAATCGTGGTTCCGAAAAATTTAATTTTTAGACAGTGAAATATATGGAGTTTATAAATTATCCTTTATATTGACTTTTATTCTCAGCATTTATTTGCAATTTATAACCTAGCCTACCCTTTACAATTGAAAATGTTAATATAATTTGAATTAGTTATACTTAAAATAGTTCTGTAATATAAATGATAAAATTATAGTTACTAAACAACTACCACACACTTTTATCGTTGTATGTAAGTGCTTGTAATTTCCAAACCATTACCCTGCTTCAAATTTGGAACAATATTTAGAAAGCTTCAACTTTTTTATATATTTTGTAAACAGCATGTCTAGCTCCATATTTAATATTATAGTAGCTGTTCGCTCTTAACGCAATTTGAAATACATATTTTCTGTACTAAGTAATGAATAGACCTCGGATTTTAGGTTAAATACCTATTTTTTTATATAGGGATAAACTAAAACTAGTTAAATATCTTCACATTTTATATAAAATATGAACGTTTGGAAGCAGTTTTATGGTTCCTAAAATGCCTATTTTGCCCACTGAAACCTATTTTTTAAGGTTTTAGAGCCTAAAATTGCCTATTTCTATTTGTTGCGTGTATATTTTTAAATTTTCACGTAACAGTAAAAGAGAAAGTTTTGAATGTCATGAAGTGGGTGTGATTCAAATATCCTGTAATAGTTTGGTTGTAGGAATGAAGAAATTTCTGGAAGGTGTCTGGTTTTGTTGAGCACTTGAGCAGGTAATGAATGTGCTGAATCGGGAGGATAGTTCTCCCTAAAGAAATCATCATAGCAAATATTGCTATATTAAAATATGCATCCATTGCTTCGGTATCATTGGGAAGAATTTTTTTCGCTTATAAAATGGTTCTATCTAAGAAAAGGCAAAAGTTTTACAATAGAAAATTATGTATTGCAAAGCCAATTATGAATAATGTGTTAATTGTAAATTCATTAGTAAATTAATTAATTAAATTGTAATATGAGCACTTACGTATTAGCAGCCTCAGAGCAATGAAGCAGATGAATTCATAAAAAATTACGTAGGCCTACTGGTATTCATAATAAGACTTAACAGAAATAAAGTTTCTAACCGCAATATTTTGTACTGTTTTTGTCACTGTATACCGTAATGCTTAATACTCGTTAATTAATTGCTTTTTTTTTATAGTTACCGGTACTATAGTTTGAGTGGATAGAAATTACATTTTAGTTGCATTGAGTAGTATTTTTTAGCTGCTTGTAATTGTATTTTTAGATGCCTAAATCTATGTTTTAGTGCCTATTTTGACAAATTCAGGGCCTATTTTAGGTGCCTAAAAGTTAGTTTTTAAGTGCCTAAAAATCCGAGATCTAGTAATAAATAATACTAATAGTTGTTAAAAATATTGTAAATGTAAATAAATATAGAAAAATATACTATACCAACTTAAAGCCCTTTATTTTCTTATCATTTTACTTATGGAGTTCAATACCATAAGTCTTGTAGTTTTTGAGTTACCACAAGTTTAAATAGTATTACACTTTTCCTTCCCAGGTCTGCTAACCTGTTCCGTCGCCCATATTTCTCTAGTTGCCCTTTTGTTATAGATGTATTTACGTCAAAAAAAGACAGAACGTCAAATACTATCATTAGTAATAAATTTTTATAATGATAGTAATAATTATGACTCTTGCCCTTCCCCCCCCCCCCCCCCCATTCCTGTGATGCGTGTTCTGTATAGGTACTGTATTACTTACGTCACTGCATGTTTGGGTAATTTTTTATTTTGTGATAGTTAATAAAAAATATATAAAGCATAACATTTTATTATGATGTAGTAACATAATACAGTTACATCAGAAAGTTATTTATTTGTTCATTCATAGTTCTCTGCCCAAGGAAAGGTATTTCAGTGCAAACCCAGCATTCTCGAATGTTTCCTATTTTCCGCCTTAGTCTCTGCATACGAACCATATATCTTAATGTTATCTATCATCTATATCTTCTTCTGCACCGAATTTTTCTTCCGTTCACCATTCCTTTCAGTGCATCCTTCAGTAGGCAGTTTCTTCTCAGCCAGGGACCCACACAATTCATTTTTCTCATCCAGAAAAAAAAGTCCTACTCTTTCAGAACTTACCAATTGGCAGAGTTACTGAAAACTACATGATTGTGCAATGCCAATGGAAAGTTTTTTCACACCTGTAACATTTAGTCTTCCCCCCTTACACTTTTCATAATTATGGATCATCAGCTAGGTAACTACAGGTATATACCATACCTTTTTCAACTGCGTACAAGATAAGAAATTGACAATCTTAAGTCTTTTATTCAATATAATTAAATATTTATCACATCCGTAACAAAGGAATGACCCATATTTGAATGGTGGATAGTAATTCTTATTATTTATATTGCAGATAGATTAGATGAACTTCACGAATTTTTTAATGGATGTCTTAAAGCCAACCTTGTTGCTACAGACAATTTATAGACTTGCTAAACTTTATCTTTAAAAGACTGTAGATACATATTTCACCATTATCTGTGTTAAAATAAGTAGTATAGATAAGTAGTATACCGTATAACAAAACTAAAACCCTAGCATACTGCTTGGTGAATTAGGGTTCTTTTCCGTGGATATTTAATAATAATAATAAAGCCAAAAAGACGCGTACTGTCTATAAATTGAGTACACAATTATGCTGTTGAAAGTAGGCAAAGATGACGTATGTTCAGCTACTCCTCAAATAATCCCTAAAACAAATAGTTTTATTCATATCGGTATTATTTTCTATCCGCTAACTTCAGTTGCTAACAGTACGCAAATATTGCACATCTATTACCAAGAGACAGCAGTAAAACAACATCTTATGTGTGTAGGATGTTTCTTGAGTTGGAACAAAGCTAATGATCTCATAAGCAGTGCTTAAAATATGTAATTAACCACTTCTTTGAAATAACTCGCATGTCCAGCATTAACAGAAATAGCAGTTATCTGCTGTATGAGATCATTGTAATGTAATGAAATTTGTTATTTGTTTTGTTCTTGTTTTTTGTTGCCCTGTTGGTTGTCGCTCGATTGTTGTGGTGTGATGCTGCCCTCTCCCTCTCTCTTGGCAGAATGAAGAGAACGGTTTGACGAGGGTAAGGCACTGAGCTTAATGCTATTAAGAGGGATGTGCAGATACTACAACTGTACTGCAGTTGTCTTCACCTTACGAAGTTCTTTGATTTATCTCGAATGTTTTAATAACATGGCTGTTACAGTGGAATAATAGAGAGACTGGAAATAATACAATGGATATTATACAACTTCTGTTGAACACTGAGCATTTTGAAATGCTTTCACACAGTAATATTTATTATTTGTATTCGACAGATATTGGAAAAAAAGGGAGTATAAGAGTACAGTACATCTGTTATTCATAGATTTCAAAAAGGTATATGACTCGGTTAAGAGAGAAGTTTTATATAATATTCTTATTGAATTTGATATTCCCGAGAAACTAGTTCGATTAATTCAAATGTGTCTCAGTGAAACGTACAGCAGAGTCCATATAGACCAGTTTCTGTTGAATGCTTTTCCAATTCCAGCAGGCTAAAGCAAGGAGATGCACTGTCACCTTTACTTTTTAACTTTGCTCTAGAACATGCCATTAGGAAAGTCCAGGATACAGTGAGGGTTTGGAATTGAATGGATTACATCAGCTTCTTGTCTATGCGGATGACGTGAATATGTTAGGAGAAAATCCACTAACGATTAGGGGAAACTCGGAAATTCTAGTTGAAACAAATAAAGAGATAGGTTTGGAAGCAAATCCCGAAAAGACAGAGTATATGATTATGTCTCGTGACCAGAACATAATACGAAATGGAAATATAAAAATTGGAAATTTATCCTTTGAAGAGTTGGAACAATTCAAATATCTTGGAGCAACAGTAACAAATATAAACGATACTCAGGAGAAAGTTAAACGCAGAATAAATATGGGAAATGACTGTTATTATTCGGTTGAGAAGCTTTTGTCATCCAGTCTGCTCTCAAAAAAACTGAGAGAATTTATAAATCAGTTATGTTGTCGGTTGTTCTGTATGGTTGTGAAACTTGGACTCTCACTTTGGGAGAGGAACAGAAGTTAAGGATACTTGAGAATAAGGTGCTTAGGAAAAATGTTTGGAGCTAAGAGGGATGAAGTTACAGGAGAATGGAGAAAGTTACAGAACCCAGAACTGCACGCATTGTATTCTTCACCTGACATAATTAGGAACATTAAATCCAGACGTTTGAGATGGGCAGGGCATGTAGCACGTATGGGCGAATCCAGTAATACATATAGAGTGTTAGTTGGGATGCCGGAGGGGAAAAAAGACCTTTGGGGAGGCCGAGACGTAGATGGAAGGATAATATTAAAATGGATTTGAGGGAGGTGGAATATGATGGTAGAGACTGGATTAATCTTGCTCAGGATAGGGACTGATGGCGAGCTTATGTGAGGATGGCAATGAATTCTAAAAGCCATATGTATTATTATTATTATTATTATTATTATTATTATTATTATTATTATTATTATTATTATTATTATTATCGTCGTTAGAAAATGGGGTATCAATTTCTATTATTAGGTCTAATTAAAAAATAATATGTGTATAATATAACTCGAATTTGAGATTCAAAAGAATAAAGAAATGTGGCAGGTAGGCTATATACCTTTTAAGATTTAAATGCCTTGAATGTTTATGGGGACCCTGGAATGTGCTAGAATGGGATGGCGTGGTCGGCATCACCCTTTGACCATCTTTTTACACTTAAGGAAGACCCAGTACTCAATTTGACAGGAGGCTAAGTGGCCGTCGGGGCCATTCTGGAAGTTTGGCAATGCAAAAAATCGTTCTACAATCCAGAATTAAACAGGAACTTTCCAGTCTGTAGCTAGTTGCTCTGCCAACTGAACTACCTGATTGCTAGATTTCTAAGAATGGACTTAGATTCTTATCTTCCCTACAGCATTGACACAGTCTTTAGGAATTCAGTGTTTATAGTTTTAGTGTGGAATACTATTTTCTTCCCATTTATGTTCTTAATGAATGACCCTGTTTGCATGTTTCTTCTAATATGGCACATATTGACAGTTGCAAATATCGCAAGTCACCTGATGATTGCTACCTACATATTAAAAAATGTTGGACATAAAATTTTTGTTGCATGACAGACAAAAAATTTTGATAGTATGATTTTTCTGTTGTGTGTTCTCTGTTACAGATATAGCGAGCAGCTATAAAATAGCTGACAGATTTTTAGTCATTGATTTTATAAAAAGTACGAGTAGTACAGAGTAATATTTGCACACCCTTATTATTTGCACTGCCATGTCATCCTGTGTTGCATTGTTGTTCCCTTGAATTATCCTATTTATTTATTAATAATTATAATTCTGATGGAATGATCGTTATTGGCTCAATATAAAGAAAGATTACCCACTCAACGAAAATAAATGCTAAATTTTTATTTTGAATAATAATAATAATTTAATACATTACTGAGTTTGATTACACTTATTGATTTATAAGAACTAACCAGTACTGTTTAGAAAATTGTGTATATTTTTAAACTTTTGAAGTATATACATATATATTATGTTATTATGTTTGTTATGTAATATATATCAATTTTGTTTTATGCAACTTAAATAATTGAAACAAAAGTTGCCACGTTATAAGAATAACAATAGATTATTGTCATCTTATTATGAGGAGATTGTTACTGGTAAGGTTATATTTTCTGTCAGAATGACAAAATTAATGTGCACACCTACTTTGTTTTTCTAAGAAGATAAAATTATTTGTGAGAATGGATACTAAGCAGAAGCGTCAGGTTGCCCAAGTAAAATATAATGAGTTCATTTTGAATATAATTATGATCAGTAACAAAATTTTAGTTTATTCAAACCTTCATAATATATCATTATTGCCAGTACTACAATGTCTGACATCACTTCATTCTATTCCATTTCATATTGAAATGATACGCAATATAATCCAAACTTTAATACGTGGTCCCATATGTGACGAGTTGTCATTTGGGTTTATTCATTTTTAGTCATGTATTTGTTAAATTAATTTTTTTGATTCTGTCATTCTGCATTTGATACTGGTACACAAAAGACTGAAATATTGTAGACTGGATTCTGAGAAAGTTGAACTGAAATGTACAGTATTTGTGTGTATGTGTTTTTTAAATTTAAAGTATTCTGTTTTGATCTCAAAATCGCTTACTTCTTTTTATTTATTTTATGTTAATTATTGTTATTAATACAGTAACTGAGTTAATTTTTTAGATGGCGTTGTTTTAAATATCTTTTGGATTGTTGTAACGTATTTGAATGTGTTTCAATTTGACATTATCACTTAATAGACATTTCATCTACATGAAATTTGAAAGTGATGAATTTATATGTAAGTTAAAACTCAACGAAACAGACAATGTGGCTAGCATTTACCTTGCAGAACACAGGCAACATTGTCAACTCAGCCTACAGTGGCAAATATACTTCATGGAAACTGATGTAGTTTTGATAGAAGTTTTCCAAAATGGTAAATTGCCATGGTAACCTAAACTGATGCATTTCAGAGAATGGTTGCACAAAAGATATAATTTCTTTCCCATTAACTCAGTTGAATTGTAGGAGGAGTTATGATTTGTTGGTTTCAATAACTGTCAACACGTTTTCTGGTCAGTTGACCATAGTAGTTTTTGTAAGTGCTGTATCTTCATTATATCCTGATTTGTTTTCTGAATTTCAGGCGGAAACTCTCAACCCATTCGATGGAACATTGAAGGTGAGTAAGGATATATAGTCATCAGAGGTTACACAGTTTAACAGATACATAAATAAAAATTCTAAATTTCTAAATGTAATTTTGTACCTTTATTGCTTACTACATTGTGAAACAATTTTATTCTGTTATACATGTGAATCTAAATATTTTTAATTCATGTAATGTGAAATTGCTAATTAAACTCTGATAATGATAGTGAGATGTTTGAAAGAAGTTGTATTGTGTATTCAGAATGGTCTCTTCTACACCCTGGCAAGCAGTGAGGTAGTAGCTAGTGGCGATACGGAAGATGGCAATGAATCCGGTGTTGGCCAGTCGCCACAAGAAGAAGTGGCAGATCTTAGGCGACAAGTAAGTATAACTGACTTTTGTTCTCATTATGAGACAAGGTCTGACAAGCAAACGTTCTGATGGGGGCAGATAAAAAAGTTTTTTTTCTTCCACCATGTTAATAATGTCAAAAGAAGTGCTTATACAAATTTTGGCCACTCGACCGCAATTACGAGACCGTCCAGAAAGTGATTTTCCATGGGGCCGTTTATAGAAAAAAGCACAATTGCATGGAAATATTTCTTGAAACAGATACAGCAATTGTTGCACTATTTGTCAACATATCCCCCACTGGAATTAAGCCATTTGTCATACCATGGGATCAATTTTTGTGTCGTAGAAGTCAGCCGCCTCAGACCGGAACCAGCGTTTGACTGCGTCTGCACCTCTCTCTGTCGATCCCATGATATGAGAAATGTCTCAATTCCGATGGAAAATATGTTGAAAAATAGCTCAACAATTGCTGTGTCCGTTTCAATAAAGTTGTCCAATGAAATTGTGTTTTTTTTTTCTGTTAGAGGCCCCTGGTGAACTTATTTTTTTACCGCCCTCGTAATTGCGGTCGAGTGGCCAAAATTTGTATAAGCACTTCTTTTGACTTTATTAACATGGTGGAAGAAAAAAATTTAACTTTTTTATCTGCCACCATCAGAACGTTTGCTTGTGAGATATTATCACAATACTGTCTGTATCCAATTCTAGCATTATGAACGTAATGTCAATAATAGTAAATCAAAGCTATCCCGTTGCACATCATAATACCATCAGCACTGAATAGCAGAAGGGATGTTAGTCTTAACGTGCTGGTTTCCTCTCCCCCAAGGAAATGCCCTAGTACTCATTTCTAGTGGAGGCTGAATAAATCCCAGGTCTTGGTGCAGGTGAAAGGATTGGATCATTTGCGAAACATCTGTGGCCCCATAAAAATTGAATGATGAACTTTTATCCTTTTATCGCATTAGCTGAGGTGTTCCTCAAGGTACTGTAGTAAGATCTGTTCTCTACCTACTTTTTTACATATGATCTACCAGTAACGGATAACATCACTATTGCAATTGTTTTTATGATACTGCTATAGGCTACTTGCCTCACATGAGGCAGTACAGTAATGAGTACAACAATGGCATGTCCAGGTAAACTGCTCCAAATGTCAACATACAGTAGCGTGCAAATTAATCCGAACAACGTATTTACTTATGCAAAAACACTCAAACGGGATAAAAAAAGGATCTAAGACATACCTCAGTAATCTATGTGGCCTCCCTTATTCCTAATAACAGCTCTGAGACGATTTGGCATGGATTCCATTAATTTCCCACAAATATTCTTCATTTCTTCATCGCGAAACCATACACCAATGAGGGCAGAATCATCTTCTCCTTTGTAGAACAATCCATTTTTTGCATTCTTCTTTTGCAAATTGACCACAAGTTCTCAATGGGGTTGATGTCGGGTGAGTTGCCTGGCCAGGGGAGTACCTGTATATTCTTCTTGTTGAAGAATTCTGTAGTTTTTCGAGACGTATGGCATGGTTCCAGGTCTTGTTGGAACACACCTCTGCCATCCGAAAATGATTTTTGCAGCTGGGGTACGATTCTGGTTTCCAATAAGTGAATATATTTGTCAGAATTCATCATTCCCTTGATAGGTATTAATGCTCCAGGCCCTTCATGTGTAAAACAACCCCAAAACATTACTTTAGGGGGGTATTTGGGTGCTTGTTGGAGATGAGCTGCTGTTACTTTTTCGGATCCTTTCCGTACGTAAGAAACACGGTGGCCATGGACCTCGAAATGAGACTCATCAGAAAAAAGTACATTCTTCCAGTCATTCACTGTCCAGTGTTGATGTAATTTTGCCCACATTAAGCGTTTTTTGCACATAACAGGGGTTAGCAGTTGCTTCTTAATAGGCTTACGAGCCCTTCGTCCTGCTTCCAAAAGCCTACACCGCACTGTTGTCACGTGAATATTCGCCCCAGTGGTAGCCATTAACTCGCAGGTTAAGTCGACAGCAGTTAGTCTAGGATTTAATTTACTTTTCCTGACAATTAAACGATCATCTGCAGGTGAAGTCTTCCTTTTCCGGCCACAGTTTCCTTTTTTCTGGGGTGTGATGGATCCAGTCTCCCTGTATCGTTTTATGATCGAATTAACAGTAGCCAAACCGATGTGACATTCTGCAGCAATTTGCCTCTGTGTCATAGAAGAATGCTCTGCTAATGTTATAATTTTAGACCGTTTTCGTGGAGTTGTATCCATTTGTGAAGACGACGGAATGTACACAGGATTGCAGTATTAAGTCTTCAACACAACTGAAATGCTTATAAGTACAAAACGACAGGCAAAATGTCACATATTATAAAAAAAAATAATGACAGACCTTCAACAATGGAATTACACGTACTACAGATGTCAATTAAAGCGGTATGAGCAGCTGTGAGGCCAACAATGACAGAAAATGTAAAAATATGTCGTGTTCGGATTAATTTGGACGCTACTGTATTACGTTTATGCTACGTAGAGAAAAATGTTGCTCCACAATCTACACAAGCCTTCAGATACTGCAATAGAATAATTCCATAGAGCCTTCAAAAAGTAAAACGACTCTCCACATTTCCCAAAATATGAGCTGAACTGAAGCAAGTAATTGATCAATCACACTCAACAGAACGTTTTGCCACCATGTTCACCTCTCAACTAACGAACTACCCAACTTTCAAATGTCAAAATACTGTACATCACTACTCCATCTTTCGATCATAATTCTGTCATCTTATGACATAATAACTTATGTGACATTCACACATTGATAATAGAGAATAACTCAGGGGAATATCACAGTCTACTGCGTGTTCAGTTCAAAGTGTGTCATGGCTCGCTGTATGCCGTCATGTGGCTAGCCGATGAGCCTAGAGAATTCAATCTTCCTACACTTCCGCAGAGGCGTATTACCTATGTGCAAGAGAAGTTGCATAGCAAGTACGGCGTTCGTTCTGAAGAGTACTTACCGATATGTACCGTAACGCCGGTAGTGGCAGAAATGTGAACTGTTTGGAAACACGTACTGAGGTGAGTTTTTTCTTACTGTCAGGATATGGGGAGAGGGTTAAGACGATTACTTACGTACAATATTTGTTGACATTAACTTCGACGGTCAACATGGACATGGAGCATTTGATTTGTATTGTGGAATGTTGCCATACACAACCAATGATAACAAATACCCTGCGTACGACTTGCCCATGCAAGAGGTTATGGTAGCACACAGACCATACAGACTGCCATCTGTTGCTACGATGTTCAAGTTATACCGTAGACGTTCTTAAGTTCAGATTGAACGCCTTGATTAATAGACAACTTCTCTGACATAAAAGCTGAAACTCGCTTCAAATCGCTGACTCACCAACAGTGACGTCATGACACACTTTGAAATGAACACCCAGTAGTATATACAGTCATGAAGCTTGAGTTGATGAGGTTGCTAGGAACACTAGACTGTGCAGGTACTATTTCGCATTGTATGTAATGAGGTGATAGTAGCGATCCTAGTGGTTAGCAACTATCTATGGATGCATATTTATTACGTACTGAGCTTCGTGACTGTATGTACTAGACTGTGGGAATATCATAGTTTCCATCGTTTCTGTGAAATTACCAAAATAATAGTCTTGTTTGTAAATGTGAATATTATACTTATGTACTTTTAAAATGATGTACTGGTAGCATTTAATAAATTTAATCCTAATACTCGGCTATTTAAGGTGATATGCTACTGAAAATTGTCGAATTTTAACAAATTTTATCATTTTTTTTTTTTATTTTCGCTAAAAATTTACTGTTTCATGAAAATTTTTATCTCAATATCTTAATTATAAATATATTTTTATATAACGAGTTAATTGTAACCAAAACTTCAAATTTAATTATCTGAATAAAGATATGTTCTTTGTTTCCAATAACAAGTATTCATTTTATTTCTCAGTGGTTAAAGCAAAAGTGATGAAACTTGGCATACTTATTCATTAATATCTCTGTTGTGAAATGAAGCATTTGGTTGGCTGCATTCAGCATAGCTGTATTGCTAGAAAACATTGACGAAATTATATATATTTTTTTTACAAATGAACAAATTAGAGTAGGGAATTACTAATGCTCCATTGCACAAAATGCAGTGTTATCATTAAGAAAAAATTGGAGTTTAAAAACAAATATTTTTTTTTTTTTAAGAAATAGGATTTTCACGAAGAAAATATAAAAACAAAAAAACAAAATAAGTTTAATTTTTTTTTTAAGTACCGTATTTATGAAAAAATATTGAAATTTACAATGTGTGATTATGATATTGATGTGCATATTCAAAAACTGTTGATTTTAGAAATTTCAGTAGCTCATCACCTTAAGTGATAGATATTATCTGGTGTCAGTGTATGTATATTACTTTCCTTATATAGAAAAGCATAAAGTGATTTTTATAAAGCCACTTTGCAGTTACTTCAGTGTATTTAACTTCATGCAGGTTGTGTTCCTACAACAGCAGCTGGAAGAAAAAGAGCGCACAATACAGCTTCTACAACTGCAGATGACGAAGTATACAAATGGAGATGCTGCAGCAGCAAATGCATCTTCTACAAACTCTGCAGCAAAGGACTCCTGTAATGCTGCCACTCAGACCGAAAGGGTAGGCATTTTGTTCTATATGAATATAACATATATAGTGGTTACTAGAGTAAACAGAACTCATCACAAGGAATGGGAAATAGAGAATTCTAGAGCATATAAGTATTTAAGATGTTAGTGTTGAAAGCACAACTACTTTATAACGTGCAAATCACTATTAGCTATACACCTTAATAGCCTCATCTAGTAAGATATGATTACGAATACTGTGTTTATGGAATGGACTGTAACCATGCGGGATTGCATAACTTCATATAAATAAGGTGTGGTTAACTCACTCGGTATAGGTTTTCTGTTATAACAGTTTCAGCATGTAGACCTATCTTTAAGAAGGAGAAAAAATACTAAACTGTAGTAACTTTCGAGGAATATCACTTTCATTGATGTCGTACAAAATTTTGTCCAATATTCTTTTGAGAAGATTAATTCCATACATAGATGAAATTATCAGTGTGGTTTTAGGTGTAATGGATCAGATTTTTTGTATTCGACAGATATTGGAAAAAAAAAATGGGAGTATAGGGGCACAGTACATCAGTTATTCGCAGATTTCAAAAAGGCATATGACTCGATTGAGAGAAGTTTTATGTAATATTCTTATTGAATTTGGTATTCCCAGGAAACTAGTTCTATTAATTAAAATGTGTCTCAGTGAAACATACAGCAGAGTATGTATAGGCTAGTTTCTGTCTGATGCTTTTCCAATTCACTGTGGGCTAAAGCAAGGAGATGCACTATCACCTTTACTTTTTAACTTTGCTCTAGAATGTGTCATTAGGAAAGTCCAGGATAACAGAGAGGGTTTGGAATTGAACGGGTTACATCAGCTGCTTGTCTATGCGGATGACGTGAATATGTTAGGAGAAAATCCACAGACTATTAGAGAAAACTCGAGGATTTTACTGGAAGCAAGTAAAGCGAAAGGTTTGGAAGTAAATACCGATTATGATTATGATTATGATTATGTCTCATGACCGGAACATAGTACGAAATGGAAATATAAAACTTAGAAATGTATCCTTTGAAGAGGTGGAAAAATTGAAATATCTTGAAACAACAGTAACAAATATAAACGACACTTGGGAGGAAATTAAACGCAGAATAAATATGGGAAATGCCTGTTATTATTCGGTTGAGAATATTTACCTGTAATGGCTGTAATATTTACCTTAATTATTCTTGACTTTAAATACAGTAAAACCTTATTAATCCGGTCTAATTGGAGGGATAAGTTGACCAATTTAATGAAAGTCTGGATTAACTGCAATAACCTAAAGAACAGTAGAAAGTGCATTAATACTCTGTTTATAGCAACAGAACACGTTTATTATGATGTATTTAAAGAGCATAGGCCTAAATACACTATAAAGTGCAATGAAATGTAAAGCAATACATGCAATGAAGTATAGTTTTTAAACATAATAGATGTAATATTGTAATTCCATAGTTTTAATGTATAAAAGTAAGTCTTAAAACAAGGTTCTTTAATTTTTCCAAATTCATCGTCCTTATTTTTATTTTTATTTTTTTTTTGCCTGTCTGGATTAAGCGAAGTCCGGTTTATTGGGGTCCGAATTAACGAGGTTTTACTGTACATATGTGCTTAGATTTGCAAATCCTGTCATTTTGTTACAGATTCGGCCAGTGTCGGCAGGGCCCTCTCTACTCCAGTCTTTACCTTCAGAAAACAACATGGGTCCTCTCGTGAGGTAAGCAGGATATGATACATTGCGGTTGTTATTTCTCAGAAACAAAAGTTACGGAATTATTTTTAAAGAGTTTCCAATTAATTGTCACTTTTTATTACAAATTTTCTCTTTTTCACAGAAAAGTATTGTATGATCTTGTCCATTACAGAGGAAATGGTCACCAGTATAATATGCAGTATTATCACTTCTATACTCCCCCCCCCCGCCCCCCAAAATCTGACATACAAAAATTGTCATTCATCACTGTACACCTTTCCATGCGACTTAATTCATGGAGAATGCAGCTTCTTAGCGACCCAGAACAACACGAGCCATTCACACTTAACCAACGTTGCCTAGTTGTATTGTTAAGTCTTAGTCACTGTTAGTAATGCTAAGTTAAATATTACATATGTCCAGACAAAATATTGTGGCCACGAAGAAGATGAGACTATGAACTAAGTCACGTGAAAAACATTATAATTACAGTAGACAACTTTTTGCTTATTTTAGTTAACTATAGAGTGTGAAGATTTTTACTGAACCCTACTAATGTGTCAGATATGAATTATTAGTAAGAATACGTTATCATTTCTTATATGTTATAATAATTCAGAAATTCAACCTCTCTCCTCTACTCTATTCTCTCGTAGGAAGTTCTAACGTGCTACATTTGTTGATATAGTGTCTGTTTATATTAACAGATATTTTGATTAGAACATGTTTTAAAAACTCATATCTCACATTTCATTGTATTCGTGTAGAATGTAAATATTAAAAAAATGTCACATATTTTATAATGCTGTATTACACCCCTAACCTTCAAAATAAACGCGTAACTTGTTTAATAATGCATATTTGCCCATTTTTGCACGATTCGTAAAAGTCTTTTTTTTTTTTGTCAACTCGGATTCTGTTTAAATATTACACTTCTCAAAATTTGTTCTGTAATACAGGAATTTAAATTCTAAATGCGTATTTTTAGTATCACAACTTTACAAAACTGTTGAAGAATTGACATGTTAAGAAATTTTATAAATAATAAAGATTAATTAAAAGGAAGTTCGGCAGTATTGTACGAAAAGTTGATATCGGAGTATTAGATCCAAAATTCATATGTTTAAAATTGAGGTAATTGATTTTTAAAACTAACAGTAATTTTCAGCAAAACTTCCTTCAGAAGGGAAATAAATCAGGGAACCCGTGTCATAGGTTTCTGGCATGTAAAAGGTCCTGAATGAGAGGATTCCAGTCACAAATTAGCAATCATTTTTCGCATAAATATTAAAATTGCCTACCATTTCTCATACATGTTGAAATTTAACTCTGTAATCATCATTCTCTCATAGAAAGTTATGAATTCCTCATGAGAGACGCCCCCAGTTCAGAAATTGTTATTCACGTCAGTAGACTGGTGGAAGCCGAGGTCTGAATTTTCGTATTTGGAAGCTTTGTAAAATGTGTCAGAAAATTTTAGAGCATGTGCATTACGGTTACGAATTATTTTGAACTATTTCTTAGTAAGCTTTCTTATTGGAATTAATTTCATTTCATCATACTGTTAATGCAGTAGTAGCCTATATTTTGCTAGCTTTTATTTAAAACGTACCTATGATGTCATACCACAATTCAGCAACTGTATTTCAGGGAAGGTCTGGAGATGTAATGCTTTACTCTTTACATGTCTGTCTGGATGCTGCAGCTTCAGGATAGGGAAGGTAGAGTGTGTGTCCCAAGCGGACTTTGGTTTTGGTGTGATGATCTTGTTAGCTGTAAACTTGCTCTGTTGCTTACACTTAATCCACTGTTGCTCTGTATCCTTCACTCCATCTGTTAGCTGAGAACTGGAAGCATTATGACAATATCGTGCATATGGATTTAAGGGATTTCGTGTTAAAAAAAAAAAGACTTGAGTTGTGTTATTCAAACTGACTTAATAGTGCTGACATAAAAAGTGACAGGAACATACAACTAATTTGAACGTTGTATTATTGTTTCACTGTAACTTGGAAAAACCTCTTCTCTTTTTTACCCTTCCCCCCCAGAATGCCATTCATTTCTAGAGAGTTACGTCCACGAAGTCGTGTACATGTGCTACAGTTTCAGTCCATTATGAGTATTGAGTGAGCAGATTATCTATGAAATGTGAGCACGGCATGAAGTTCGTGGACCACAGAGCATCTTGGCAACAAGATTTCGTGGTTAAACTCGTTGCTCCAAAGTGACTGTCTTAAAAAAAAGCCCGCTGCTCTAACGTCCACATGCCTCAGAAGAGTGAATGATCATCCAACCAGAATGGAGATATTGTGTAGTTAGCATGATGATCCCCGCTTTCTTAACTAGATTTTTGTTACCTATTGTAGCTTCCCAAATTCATCATGTCCGACATTCCAGACTAACTGTACAACATAATCACTAACATCTTGTCAAATCGCTCATTCTTAATCAGAGTGGGTTGTACTCACTCCTCTATTAGGCCCATTAGTGCTGGCATTCCTCAAGGCTCTATCTTAGGTCCGATATTAATCAATGTATAGACCTATACTTTGGACATTCTTGCAATACCAATGGCACAAATTGCTACATATGCAGACGTTACAGTTATTTATGCAACTCATTGCAACATTAACATAACTTAAAAAAAATCATCACGATGCTGGGTGAGCACCAGTCCCATACACTGGCCGAAATTTCATGAGAGAATTTCTTCTCTTTGAGAAATCAAATCAGCAAGTATTCCATAACACTGGTCTTAGGTTTGATATTGTAGAACACAATGCTAAACTTAACAAAATAATACGTCTTATTTTCATTTTTAAGAAGTTACTCATCCATATCATGCAAGAAGATGCTGGAACTATCTTCATTTTTCATTAGTATTCACATACCATGTAAGTGGAACCAAGTTTCGTCCGGAAAAAATAGATTAGAATCAATTTCTCCGTTTGCTCTTGAAATAATCTCCTGACACCACGAGATTCAGTGCGACCATATGAATCATAAATGAACTCTCGTTGTGGAACAGAATAACTGGACCTATTATTTTCTATTTCACGCTTTTTTTCCCAGCAGACTTTATACAATCACTGACAAACACTTGTGTTTAGTAAACTCTCTCGTAAGAGACTGCTACCTCATCACTTACCATTAGACAGTGCTTCCCTTCACCCAAAATGTCGGCCAAGGCTAAGCTAATCTTCCACTGGAGTTTCGCCATGTTCATGTTTCACAGATAATCTACTCACCAAGTAGATTATATTCCTTAAGAAATGCTGTATAGAATTTTATAATAATCTTAAAACTAGTAACTTTTAAATGAATTGAGAAATGTTTATAAGACATTGGAAATGTAAATGTGTAATCTTATGTCACTGCTTTTAATTAATATATATTTTAATTTCATAAAAGAGTGGAATATAGTCAAAATTTTAAACTATATTAACTTAAAAAAAAAACGGAATATTTTAGCCTTTGACTAGATCAGTCAAGCAGATTTAGCTGTTTGTAACAACCCTAATGAACAGGATACCCTTCTAATCCCATTTTTTATTGCCTGATGAAAATAGAGTTAGTCTTCGAAACATTGCTATTTCCTTTTTCATCACCAGCAATGGGGAAAAAAATCAATCTACACCTTTTCTAGACAGTTCACCATTGCTTTCTCCATCATTTGGATACCCTAGAATTTTTTTTTTTTTAATTTCTGCATGTGTTGAAACATTTCACTGAGTAATTATGAGTTTGATACATTGTTTGTACGACTAATAAGAATATGAGGTGTTACAATTTCAAAATATGTAGTATCAGAATTCAAAATGGAAGAAATTATAAGATTTTTTCAGATTATGATTTGTTATTTCCTCTATGTATGTATTCTTTGAGAACCCGAAACACTGCCTGCAAAATCAAACTGGAAAATGGAACTTTTATGTGGAGATTTTTGGAGTGGAGTGGGTAAAAGTATGCCTCATGCATGGACAATATTTTTCAGATTAGGTTACTTATAATTTTTTTTGGGTGCTGTGGAAATAAATAGACCTGTACTGTTTAGTAGAGCAGCTGGCTACGGATTGAAAGGTCCGGGGTTCGATCCCAGGTGGTGACAGGATTTTTTCTCGTTGCCAAACTTTCAGAATGGCCCCGAGGTTCACTCAGCCTCCTATAAAATTGAGGTCTTTCCTGGGGGTAAAAGGCAGTCAGAGTGTGGTGCCGACCACACCACCTCATTTTAGTGCTGAGGTCATGGAAAGCATGGGGCTCTACCTCCATGCCCCCCAAGTGCCTTCATGGCATGTTACAGGGATATCTTTACCTTTTTTTTTTTTTTTTTTACTATTGAAAATAAT
Organism: Periplaneta americana; assembly: GCF_040183065.1. Lineage (NCBI taxonomy): Eukaryota > Metazoa > Arthropoda > Insecta > Blattodea > Blattidae > Periplaneta > Periplaneta americana. Next base: position 153,336,081 of record NC_091122.1, on the reverse strand, counting down.
AGTTAACTTTATTTTACGTATTTGCTCATTTGTAAATAGCGTGTTACTATTTTTCTTTTAAATTGTAGTCCACTCTCATCTTTTTATTATGATATGTTAGTTGCAGATATTTAAAACTTGAAAAGGTAAGAAAATGGCGTATAAAATTGTTAAATTATAAATTAAAAGTAGTGCACCTAATAAAGTATACTTCAGTGCACATTAATTAATTAGTTCTATATAATTTAGGCTTATTTGTTTTCAGGCATTTAATAAATTGATGTTTTTTTTTACAAGTACTCATATATATAATAAGATTTTGATATTAATTGTGCTAATATATTGTTGTGTGGAGTTTATTCCTACTTACCACTATAATGGTAACTTCAAGTACTTCAGAACTCTCTACCAATTCCACCTTCAGAGGCAAAATTTATCACATATATTGCAATCTCACTGACTTTTTTTTTTTTTGTTACTAATGGAGAAAAATTTTCTCCGGTACCAAGGATCGAACCTGGAACCCCCAGTTCTATGCACTGAGTGCTCTAACCACTGAGCTACGCCGAAGTTCAACCCACTGCACCAGATCGAATCTTTCTCCTTTGGTTCTTTTCCCTTAGTGGCCTTACTCCATGTTCGACTTATATATTGACATATAGTATACAGGGGCGGCCCATCCTTATGTGCTACAGTGCTACAGCACAATGATAATTTTTGCTCAAATAATGTATTTGCAATACCACAGTATTTGATCTGTCATTTGACAATTTCCCGTGGTTATGTTCATGACGCGTTATAGAGTGTTTAGTCTTCGCTCTTCGCTCTTTGGTGCCTCAGGGGGTACGTTGTGCTACTCAAAACTCTACATGAGAATGTAGACAATTAATGCGCATGTGCGAAGCTGAAATCACTGCTCTGATTGGCTATTTTTACGCGGGGAAGTGCTGTAGTCAGCTTCAGCACAACACAGCTTGGAGATTACAAAAGGAAAGCGTAACGAAAGAATGCTTGTTTGTGGAAGAACTCGGAACTATGTACAATTTGCAAATCAAGATTTTTCAGGTATAACTCCATGTAAAGTTGATTTGAATAATTTCGAGGGAAAAATTGTTCCGGAGCCGGGTATCGAACCCGGGACCTTTGGTTTGACGTACCAACGCTCTACCACTGAGCTACTCGGGAACTCTAACCGACACCGATCCAATTTTTCCCCTCTATATCCACAGACCTCAAAGTGGGCTGACAACCGTCAAGCAACCAACTTCGAGTGCACACTAACTCCGTGTGACTTAAATCGTGGTTTTCTGTTAACGAACAGTGACGTGTATTATGCAAATCAAGATTTCAGGTATAACTCCCTGTAAAGTTGATTTGAATAATTTCGAGGGAAAAATTGTTCCGGAGCCGGGTATCGAACCCGGGACTTTTGGTTTAACGTACCAACGCTCTACCACTGAGCTACTCGGGAACTCTAACCGACACCGATCCAATTTTTCCCTCTATATCCACAGTGTGCACTCGAAGTTGGTTGCTTGACGGTTGTCAGCCCACTTTGAGGTCTGTGGATATAGAGGGAAAAATTGGATCGGTGTCGGTTAGAGTTCCCGAGAAGCTCAGTGGTAGAGCGTTGGTACGTCAAACCAAAGGTCCCGGGTTCGATACCCGGCTCCGGAACAATTTTTCCCTCGAAATTATTCAAATCAACTTTACAGGGAGTTATACCTGAAAATCTTGATTTGCATAATACACGTCACTGTTCGTTAACAGAAAACCACGATTTAAGTCACACGGAGTTAGTGTGCACTCGAAGTTGGTTGCTTGACGGTTGTCAGCCCACTTTGAGGTCTGTGGATATAGAGGGAAAAATTGGATCGGTGTCGGTTAGAGTTCCCGAGTAGCTCAGTGGTAGAGCGTTGGTACGTTAAACCAAAGGTCCCGGGTTCGATACCCGGCTCCGGAACAATTTTTCCCTCGAAATTATGTACAATTTGTTTGGTAATTCAAGTGTCCGACCGCTGCTGCCATCTACCTGGTTTTTGAGGTTCCTCCTGAATCAGTCAGTCTAGAAAATTGAAGCCAAGGTAGTATGTGACCGTATAATTCAGGAAGCTACTCACCGTTTCCAGTCTTTAACCTACCTAGACGCAACAAAATTGTTAAACAGCAAATTTTTTGACAATTTTTCGCATAATTTTCCTGAACACGAACTTGAAGTTGCTGTCAACAGCTATACTGTAGTCTACTGAACAAAAGAGTGTTAAAGACACAACTTGGGGTTCTATGTGGAAGACCCAATTTCCGAAATATAGATGGAGCTATTCAATTGTTACAATACATAACATAGCCTCCAACAATTCACAGGATCCATTCTGTGAAGTAACACTGTCAATAGAAAAGAGTATGATATCCAAGATCAAGGGTTTAACACCAGGGTAATTGACAGGTTCTGCAGTAGGAAGGAACGTCGTATGGACTTCACATTTCGTCACTAGGCGTGTCTCAAATTAAGATAAATACATATAAGTGTATACAGTAGGCCAATAAAGAGATTGTAGCACACTCATTATTTTGACCACCAGCCGCTACTGATAGTATATTAAATCAACCATCATCACACAAGGAGTGCACTCATTTGAATGACATGGCGGCAGGGACACCTACAGTATATGTATATTTTTTGTCTGCGTATTTGTAAAGTTCTAAACGTAAATATTGAGACAGATGGAATGAAGGATACGAGTTAAGAGCCAGCCAAACTTCCTGGGAAATACATAAGAAAGCAAACTTTAATTGAATTCCTAAGCATCTTGACAATAATCAACAGGATAGTCATTCATGGCTTCAGTTTTTATTTACCAATGAATGTGTAAATAAATATGTATATAAATTTTACATAATTTATTAATCAATATAGCCTCTGTCATTGTCTTTATACTTATCGGTTTTATGCTAATTAATTGGTGGCTTCATAGAGGACCTAAAAATATTGTGTCTTCCTAAGGGATTATTATTTTAATGTGAAATTATTCGTAAGCATACAGTATTGTGATCATTTATTATACAACATTTTAGGTTAGAATTTTAAGACTTGGAAATCCATTTCGTACTGAGAAATAAATGGATTGTATATACTGTACATAATAATCTTTATGTTTATATCTTATTCAGTTCTGTGCCTCTTATTTTGAATTAAATTCTTTTTAAGTACACGTGTTCTGTGTGATGAACATTTCATATTTTCTATTCGAAATTTCCCCTTTTGGCTGACTCTATAAGATACTGTAACATAATTTGTTATTTAACTAGTAGGCCTGTTAACCTTATTTCAGCACTGAGCGATGTAGAAACTTAAAATTAAAAATAATATTAAGCATGTATGAATACATATATATTTTTTTATCAAGAGGATTAAAAGCCTGTATTGTTCTGCATGCAAGAAAATCTTACTACTATATGTGGAAGCAATTGGCATTCTTGGTAACAAATTAGAATATCTAAAAATGAAATCGGAATGAAAATCTGATTAACTTTGTTATGCATTACCGCACGTATTTATATTTCATTTTGCATTTCCTTTAGGCCTAAATACCGGTAAATCCATTAGGGATATTTTCAATAAAGCCTTAAAAATAATTAATTTGTTATAGTCTTTGTCAAAATAATATCAGAAGATGAGTTTATACTTGTTGTTTGCGATCTTAAATTGTTTTCTGTAAGTCAAGGGAACTATTTCAAATTACCGTAATTTTAAGATTTATTTCTGAAAACTATTACTATATTAACTGCCTATAAGCATTTTTTCTAATTGAATGCGGAATAAAGGAACACAACTTAACTGTTTTTGTAGAGCACTTCCTTAAAACTGTTGGAAAAGTAACTGCTATTTTAATAATTGTTAATTAGAATAATTTCGAAATGCTAGGAAACGAAAGTTGAATGCAGTCTGGCTATTTCTCTTTATTACTGATATACCGGTACATTCTGTATGTGTATGAGTTCCTAGTTAATAGAAGCCTGGAAGTCGAGTTGTAGTGTTATGTGTTGATAATTAACAATGTACAGAGTCAGTGGGAGACTGAATCTTTTGCATGTGTAATGAGATTGAAGACTAGTATAATTGAATGAACTTCGATATATGTCTTGTTCTTTTTATGCTGCTTTGATCAGACTTTTGGTGTAAGTATTTATTGAATAAATGTAATTTTGAAATGTTTAGATTGCAGTAATTTTGTGGTGAAGTTTTAGTAAGCATGTATGCCTGAATATCCTCTTTCCTTTTCATTGTTGCTAGATCAGATTTGCAGATTTTTTTTTAATTTAACTATCTTTTTTCTTTCAGTTTGTACCTAATAGGGTCTTGTATAGAAATCCCAATTAAATTTATTCTTATCCTATTTGGCTACCATGAGTCCCAGCAAACATTTCCAGTGTTTCTGTCAGCCAACTAGTGGCTTGTACCACCCTCTCCCTCAATACTACAAAGTACTATGTTACATTAATAACATTTCATACTCACCCTCTTCACAGTAGCTGCTAGAAGTGTTGACCATCTTGTGTGATATATAATTTATATCACATAATTCACAGAATCTGTTTCATTAAACCTATTCACTAAAATTTTTATTGTTTTTGTACAAAGAACTGGACAGACAGGAAATTTATGTCTGAAGCTTGCCCTTGTTCTGTCACACGATTTATAATTCAGTATATTACCGCAAAATTTATTGCTGTTCCTAATGAAAAAGTAGGAAAGGATGACTGTATCCGTGGTGATAAATCTCCTTTACGAGTTTTAATAATCAATTAATCAATCAATCTTCTTAATGTATCCAGCTGTTTGCTGACAACTAGTTTTAATAAAAAAAACACTAAAGTTTGCAGTAATATACTGAATTAGATGATTTCAGCCTTATGAGCATTGTGACTTTTATTGTTTTTCCCGTGTACTCTTCAATTATTCTTGTAAATCTTATTTACAATGGTTATGTTTTAAATATTATTTTAGTGAACATTCCATGTTCTCCCCGTGATAAATTGACTCTAGGAGAAATATATATTCTTTTCGAAAATTGTTAAATTTTTTTCATGGAGGTTACAAAATAATCCCAGATAATCTTATTTGCAGATGATACAATTATGATTATCTCAAGTAAACCTGATCACTTTACAAACACTTCTAATGCATTGTTAAACGTGATGGCTGAAAAGTTTAATGCAAATAAACTAGTACTTCGTGTTCATGAAACCAGTATAATCAAATTTAATACATATAACAGTATTCAGTTTTGCTACAATATTACATTAAATGAAACTGATCTCTGAGAATCTATAAAGTCGAAGTTTCTTGCTTTGAAATTGGACCATCACTTGAACTGAAGAATTCACGATTAAAATATCTTATTTCTAAATTGAGCTCTTCCAAACACACATAGATTATGTTACTCTTAAATTGATCTCTGTCCCTTAAAATGTTATACTTTTCATACTTTCATTCTGCAATGAAATATGGATTAATATTGTAGTGCAACTCATCTGAAGCTAAATGTATTCTTGTTTTGTAAAAGAAAGTCCTAAGGATGATGACATGTGCATAAATGGACATCATTAGGGCTAGGATTTTGATAACTTATAAATCATGAAAAAATGTCCTAAAAACAATGCATTTATGATCTAAAAATGTATCAGAAATGCCCTTAAAAATGCCCTAAAAATTGATCTTACATACTTGGCTTAGTAGGAAAAGAGGTTTTTGTACAACTTAATATTTAAACTAGTAATTAAATTAAATTTTACATAATTTTTTCTAAGTAGTACACTTTAATTAAATATTTTACCTTATGCAGTTTCCATGTATGATTGTTCACCTCTGCTTAAGCATGTGGACGTGAGGTCAGCAGTCGGTCGGTCTTGGCCCTTCATGGGCTGTAGTGCCATGGATTTACTTTACTTTTAGTTTCTATGTAGTCTATCACAAGGCCACTCTTATACGGAACTAGCAGGTATAGAGGAGTGTATATTAAAGGGGTGGTTGGACTGATCCATTGCACGGGGTGTACTACATTAAAATGGCAATATTTGTGTAGAAAAACGTTTAAAATATTATACAAAATAATGGGTATTAATAGACAAAATATGTAAAGAAAATATCAAAGGAAATTAACATTATTTTACATTAATAATGGGGATTTACTGCCAAAATTAAATGAAAATGCCTAGAAAATGACTGAATAAAACAAAAGATGCTCTTATGAGTTGAAAGAGGCAAAAAATGCAAAAAAAAAAAATGCCCTAACAAATATGTCTTAAAACACTCAGTTTATTACATAACATATAAATACTAAAGCAGCTATGTTTCTGGCTTACTAGAAAAAAGATGCAATTTAATCAAAATCCTAGCCCTAGACATCATGTAAACAAGTTTTTCAAAATATACATTGTTCATAACTTGTGAATGCATTCTTTTTCTGGTGATGAAAACCCAAGATACATTTGGTACTAATCAAAACATTGATAATTTTAATGCTAGAAACAAATCAGATCTCCATTTACCCTCTCTTTGTCTAGCTGTTATAAGAAAGAAGTTCTCTATTCATGCATCCTGTCTTCATTGCACTGCCTAATTACTCGTATTTGAAGGGCCAAGAGAAAAAGTTCAGAACAGAACTAACAAAATTTATTCATATTCATACCTTCTACTCAACTGATGATAATTGTTTATGCTTGTAAATTGAATTAATCTGCTTGCTATGTATTGCATATTTTTGTGGAAATTTTGACTTGTTTCACATCTCAAAGCTACAATGCAATTCAGAATGCAATAAACGAAAAGAGAATGAAAAATAGAAAGGTGAATCAAATCTGAAAGGTAATGCAATAGTGCATAGTTTCATGTGGTTGATTAATCAGCTACAGGAGCCTCAACCACTAGCTCACTTGTCACGGGACACTGCCCCATTTGAAAAGCTTTACTTTTACTTTGCTTGAAATTTTCAAATGCAGCTTCTACGTTCAATTTTTTAGATGTATGTTAGGTATAGAGCCTTTTCATCTTATTAAGTTTCTAGTCTCCATCTGAACGACTTAAAAAGTTTCATTTCTGTGATCTTAAGGTGCTGTCTTATTTTAAATTGAAATATTATATTTAAATGGAAAGCACTTAAATTTTAAATAATTAATTAAATTGTGATCTTACTCGTGTTACTCTACATTGGACAGACAGGTAGATCATTTCAAACTCGATACAAAGAACACATTAAAGTAATAACCAGAGGACACAATACATCTACATATGCCGAACACATAACTAATACTAACCACACATACAGTAACATAAATACAGACATGGAAATCCTACACATACAACCCAAAAACCAAAAACTCAACACACTAGAACAATATGAAATATACAAACACATCCTGATCAAATTCTCAACACACAGATCAATTTCAGAACACACACACTATTTGACACCACATTTCAACACTTTTCAACAATTGAACGCACCCACACAACAGGCAGCAAAGTTCGAAATGACGCCGAGATCTAGTAGGCTCTGAAAATGGTGTGAAGAAGCACCGAAACAGCTGTAAGCCGCACATGCTTACACAATTAACACGAGTAAGATCACCATTTAATCAATTATTTATATTCAAGTGTTAAAAGTAGTGTACGAAAGATTCAACATGGACTTAAATTTTGTTTGGTTTTATAAATATACTACACTCATCTCGGATATTTGTTGCAAAACAACTGTTCAATTCAAAAGAAGAGTATGTATAGTACTACGTATATAGGTAGGGTGACCAGATTATGTTGAAAGGTTACAAAGTCTGAAAAATTCCCGGTCATTAAAAAATAAGTGGCTTGGTCTTCGATTTTAGAATTTAGAGTTTAGAGATGATCTGGATCTGCGCTTTTCAACACAATCACGAAAATTATTCTCCTAAGAATATTTCTGCTAGAAAATATTTATTCGTGAAAAATGACAAATTCCAGGAGAATATATCATGGCCCAGTATAATTGAAATGCCAGGGTCCGGCGACAGCTGAGAATCACTGCACTAGATCACAGATGGTGTTACAAAGATCATCCAAGTGACGAACATTCGATAAACCTCAATCGTTAATCGATTAGGAGGTCACATACCTATCTTCCTTTGAAACAAAAATGAGTGAACTCTGATTTTGACCTGAACAAGAGTCCTGCCTTTTTTCTTGGGATTACTGCACATTAGTTCTCTGGTACTGTGTGTTTCAGTGCTGTATTTGAGTTACAATATGTCCACAAAATTGGCTGTTGATTTACTAATTCACATATTCACTTACCTTTTACATTCATTAAGCCACAGGCGTGGCTCAGTCGGTTAAGGCGCTTGCCTGCCGGTCTGAAGTTGTGCTCAGGCACGGGTTCGATCCCCGCTTGGGCTGATTACCTGGTTGGGTTTTTTCTGAGGTTTTCCCCAACCATAAGGTGAAAGCCAGGTAATCTATAGCGAATCCTCGGCCTCATCTCGCCAAATACCATCTCATTATCACCAATCTCATCGACGCTAAATAACCTTATAGTTATATAATAATAATAATAATAATAATAATAATAATAATAATAATAATAATAATAATAATAATCTGTGGCGCTACAGCCTGTGAAGGGCCTAGACCGATCAGCCGGCTGCTGGCCTCACGCCCACATGCCGAAGCAAAGGTGGACGATCATCCAACCAGAATGGTATCGTGTGGTTAGCATGATGATCCCCCCAGCTGTTATAGCTGGATTTCGCAACCGGATTTCGCTACTTATCGTACCTCCCCAAGTGCATCATGATGCTGGGTGGGCATTGGTCCCATACACTGGCCGAAATTTCATGAGGAAATTTCTTCCCCCATGAGGACTCGAACCAGCGCGTATTCCGTAACGCGAGTCCTAGGCAGGATGCCTTAGACCGCGACGCCACGGCATCGTTAAATAACCAACTAAAAAAAATTACATTCATTATAGAACAACTCGTACTGGTATTATATGCAATTCATAAATGAATAAACGAATACAAATGTACACACTGTAACTTCTGCGCTATTTATTGGTAGGATATTTGCTCTTTGTATCTCTGGCACGGATGAGGTTCGGATGTTTGGGTTTGTTTTGTTGCTGTTCATTTGCAGCGATCTGGGGGTTTGTCGCATTCATTCTGAATCACCCTGTATATTTCCCTGAGGTGTGTTTTGTATCTGCCAATCATTGCAAACAATGTATTAATATTTTGTGCAGTTTGACTGACACGTGGGATCGGAGGAGGCAGCCATCATTGGGGGAACTGGGAGTGGGACGGCAGCCAATAATGACTGCGTCGAAACTCCCAGGGAAAGGGACTTGGAAGCAGAGAACTAGTCTAGCAGCCTCGGAGCTCGTTGCTGCAGTGGCAACTAGGACTGACCAATCAGGTATCCCAACGAGGAAGTACAGTCCTGTAACAACGTCCTCAACGCTACCACGGAGAAATCAGATAGGAAATAATATTGAAGCAAGCAAAACTTGACAGACCTGATAGCATTTGTGTTTTTGTTGTGATACATTGGGACGTAGTGTTCCAATTGCTACTATAGAAACTGCAAAATCCTTCTAGAAACATCTCCCTTCCACACACTATTAATCTGATGTTGAAATATAATATTTAAAATTGAGGTGTGGCAAACATTTCCTGGCATTTCATGGCTGAGGCACAAGAAAATGTGAACACTAACCATGAAATTACAACCTTTACACATTCCGTTATACTTTTTTTTTTTATTAAATTATTGTTTTAGAATATATTTTGTAAAATAGATTGTATGGATTTTAGTAAATGTACATTTTAAAGATTCAGGATCACTTCTTTTATGATAGAATGTTGGTAGGATATAAAAAGGAACTTGTGTGAAACCTGTTTTGATTCCTAATGTGTTCTGTTTTTAGTTGGGATGTGTGAACATTAAATAACTTCATATTGTATGCAGAATGTGAAATGAGAGTTTGATTCCTCTTCCTGTTGAAAGCTGAAAGGTATTGTGAATAGTGCAACACGAATGTTGAATGTTATTGGTATTTAGTATCGGTGCATATTACACGATTTATAAGGTACATGAAGTTCCCATTTTGGTCTTCATGCCTCGTGGGAGAGTTTGATATTTTTGTTTCCTTACATTTTGGCAGAGAACGTATTTTCAAATCGAGGTACATACTTTATATGTGGTTGCAAAAATTATAATTTCGCAGCTATTAGTTTGTTGTTTTGTCTTCTAGTCACGGAAGGAATTAAGGCTTTACTGCTTTTGTCTTGCGATTAGTAGGCTGTATCCAGATTTGTAAATAAAATTCAAGCACAAATCTTATCAGGCTCTATAGGATGATTTCATATACTGAACAAGTTCGAATACCAGTCTTATAAACTTACAGTTTATAGACCTAATGCCTTGAAAACTTAAAATAACTATATTCTAATATCCCTCATGGTTGCCAATTGCGTTCAACTGTCGATCTTCTGTGTAAAATAACCGATCTATTAAAAATCATTCATATCAGTGGGGAAGAAAGTAAATTATTGTATAACCTCACTAATTCGGACTAACTGGGGAAAATCCAGTCTAAACTAGTGAAAGTCCGAATTACAGAGAATTTACTAGAATTGGATTATTTCGACAAGTGAAAAAAAAAAGATATTGTATAGTTGTTAAACTAACTTAAGCCCGGTTCCCACAGTGCTTGTTTCTGTGATGGATTGCATGCTGGGAGTGCTGATAGCAGCTCTGAGTGCGTGCGTGCTTGCTTGCTGCCCCGTGGTGGCTGCTTTGTTGAGCCCAGTTCCCATGGTGCTTGTTTCCTTGCTGGCTAGCAAGCTTGGTGCTATGATGGGTACACTGCTGGCTCCCATGTTTGTTACTGTTCATATGTAGCTGGCTCTTTTCACAGTTCAAATTGGAAAATCATCTGTTGCCAACACTCATGATGAGAAAGAAACTAAACCGTGAGTGGAAAGCAACTGAAGTTCTATATTAAATCTACGGTTTGTTTACGGTGATCATCACAGGATGCACATCGCCAGAGATTATAAATGCTGGCAATGATCGTCGGGAAGTGGTTTCTTTATCAGCATACATCCCTGTCAATTCTCATGTTTTGCTGCCATAACTCGATTCAGTATATCTACATGGCCTTCTCTAAATGTCGATTATTGAACATGTGTGCGGCGATCTGCGACCTGAATTTGCTTCAGAAGCAACCTCCAGCGATCTACATCGCGTCCAACGATTTACGTTGGCGATCATCACTGTAAAGAAACCGTGCGCATTCATTTTAACTGCTAGCAACTCCAGGCGACAATCGCCAACAATGTGCACCCGGCGATGATCGCCGTAAACAAACCGCAGCTTAACAATAGTGAAGTCCGCCTTTTTGGTCTTTAGGTAGCATGCTGGACTCCTGATCAAGGTGGCCTGGGTTCGATTCCCGGGCGTGAAGTCAGGGGGATGTAATTCATACCTCTTCACTGGGCCTGGTTGTTTATCCATTGTCCAGCTGTGTGTGGTGTGGTGTGGTGTGTCACAGTGGCCCCCAGGTACTCTGACCCAGTAAATAGGAGAGTCCTGTAGTGTGTGCGTGTGTTCAGTAGAGTTGTGGGTCTAGGAACAATAAGCCTCAGGCTGCGGTGCCGAAATTAGTATAAAAAACAATAGTGAATATCGTAATAATATAATTAAAACAAAAGTATATTTGTTTTTATCTTATTGTGCTTCCCCAAATTAGAGGCTGCCATTAGACAAAGCATACAAAATAATATGAATGATGAAAGGTAACAGAGTAAAAAAAGAAAGTAAACAAGTACACAAACAAACAATGGCAACTTACAGAATAAAAAAAGTTACAAGTAAGAAGCAATGAAAGCTAATAAGAGAAAAAAAAAGATAATGTTGCGTTAGTTTTTTCAGTACACTGAATTAGAGTCCGTATAGGTGGTTTCGTAAAAGTTTGACTGACTCTCTAATTATGAGGAGGGCTAGTTCATTCAGAAACGATTTGTGCTGTCCTAGGGTCTTACAGAATTGAGAACAGATAAAGTCAGATATTTAATTGCTGTTTCTTAGATACTAAGGAATACTGGGGAGGAAGAAAACAGATTTAGTTGGAAAACAACGTCCATGGCAACATGGTTCCAACGGTGATACTACATTATCATCTTTGGTTCCAGCATAAAAGCCAATACGAAAAATAGCAAGTAACCTAACCTCGAAATCCAGCATGATGTTAAAGCAGTCACCAGGACGCAGAATTTCCAGCAAGCACACAGAACTGCCATCAGCACGCCCAGCATGCAATCTATCACAGAAACATGCACCTTGGGAACCGGGCTTTAGTGTTTAATCATTCTATTTTACAGAAATATGGAAAACAAAATACTAATTTAAAAAAAGAACGATTTTGAAGTAATTTAGTAGTACAAGTCAATTACTGCAAAGGAAATACATACATATGGAACACAAAACATTAATTGAAAAAGAATGACTTTGAAGTTCTTTAGTCCATGTTTTTTTATGTACATCATGACGCATTTCTTTTAAGGCAATAGAACATTTCTGATATTCAGATTACCGTCCACAAATTCAATTAATGTATATAAATGAATCTTATGTTGGATAATTTGAATTTATCAACACATTTTTCATTCCTTGCATTCACTTCTACATGCAGTATGTGGAATATTAATCTACAAGTGTCCTGTGTAAAAAGAGTTTCTCGAATTATCGTGAATTCCGTATTAGTGAAGACTGAATTAGCGGGGTTTCACTGTACAAATAAGAGCAAAATGTGAAATGAGTCAGAAAGTTGCAGAATGAAACATTTATTACTTTACAAAATCACTTTCAGTATAAGTAAATTTGTTTCATTACTTTGTCAGAATGGGAATTACAAATTGAAGTTCAATTGGCCTCTGTAGTGCATTACATTTCTAGAAAGTTCCCAATTAAATTCTTAAATTATCTTCCTGTATTATATCAAGTATACTTGTGTTAGCGAAGGCAGTGATGAAAGTTCAAAATATGTGTTGCTACTGTAGGTCATGTTCAAGGCATTATTTTCGTAGCAGTTTTTTGGCTGGAATTTAATTTTCTTCCAAGTCGATCGGTATTCTTCATCACACACCAAAATTCTGTTTGAAATAGTTTTAGGATGTCCTCATTTTCGTTTTTCTTTCCTGTGGATTTTTAAGAAGTTGATGCAATGGTAGCATAAAAATGTTCGTTTTTGGCTGGATTTTTTTTTTCTCGATTACTTCACTTCTGGGTACTATTTGACACTTAAGTCACTCTAATAGCTGAAGAACTGAGATAGTATTAACATTTCGTATCAACCATTTAGTATCTAGATTTAAAATCGAGGGATTGCATACTGATACTTCATAATTACTGCATCTTTTTTCATGCACAGAAGAAAATAGATTCAGCTTCCGAAATAGTGTATTTCTTAGCAATGAAAAGAGTTCACTCTGAACCTCTCTTATTCAATAAGCAGTCATTGATTGCTACATCCTTTAAATCGATTTTATTTAATATTTATTTAATTATGTATTAAAACTTTCATGCAGCATTTATTGTATAGTAGAATATACTCATATTTTACCTATTTTAAATAATTTAATAGTTCATCAGTGATATATTTTAATATATATGCAGTTTATGAGAATGAGGCTGTGAATTTATGAAACTAATTCTCTAGGTACTTAAATAACAGTAACATGAAACATTGTTGTTGTTTAGAGAATAAACTTATTATATCAAGATAAGTTCTCACATTAGGATTAGGTACTGTTTTAATAAAAGGTTTTATGTAGAAATTTAGTGTTTGCACATCTGTTGAGTTTTATGATTAATGTAATCGGAAATTGATCAATAATTTCATATGAGTTAATATTTTGTGTTTTATCACAGTAAAAATTGCTATACAATATGAAAGAAACTATCTCTCATTTTAGTACTTAATATAATCTTGCTAGGATGACGCACAGTGTCTTTTATCTAAGACTTGAATATTTCTAGGCCTATTGCAACCTGACACATATGTCTAACTGCTAAAAATGCCAAGGAAGAAATTATCTACAGAAAACTATAAAAATGTTCTCTTCTTATTATTTCTGTCCACGAAAATTTTCACCTGTAAGGCTGAACTGTTGTACAATTATTTTAAAATTAACATAAGTAATACTTTCTATACTATGAAAATAGGTATAATAAATACATCTTTAAACCTGTATTAATAATGAAAAAATGTGCAATCATTGATATGTAGTCTACAGTGCATTATATGGTAGTATGGTTGTTCTATCTAAATTAACTACATACAAGTGACGTCAACTCTTTAAGGGCTTTATGTATATTTATTGTACTTTGTACAGAAACGTGAAAAAGCCAGTGTAGGAAACTTATTTGTATATATGCAGTATTTTTTAGTGTGAAGAAGGTAGGAAAGTCCGATAATGAGGGATAGGGGTTGGTCAGTTTAGGAGTTTGAGTATTGAAATAAAATCCGTAAATACACTGATCTCAGATAAAGTGACATTTTTTCAGATCTCCTTCATGGCTCATAAGAGAGTAACATGGAGATTATTAATGTATTTTATATGCAGCATTGTATCAGAATATTTTTAGTGATTGTTTTTACAAAGACAACAATTTATAAGGGATCATGTGTGGTAAATAGAATCTTCTACTTCTAGAATAAGGGGAATGTGTTAACGAAATTAGAAATATATATGTATTCTGTAATGTGTTCTTCATTTGGTACCAAAATGTGATCACAACACTGGTCAACAAAATTAAACATCTTCTCTGTTCAAAGATAAGGAATGGTTGATTGTTATATTTTTTTCCACTGGTTTCAAACTTTTTACGATTTTTTTTAGTAATAATGACTTTTAAAATATATTAGATGTATGGTATTATTTTATAAATTCTATACTATTTTAGCTTTTTGTCTTCTAAAATATTCATTGTGATTTATTCTTTTAGATTTTCTTGCGCTGATTTCAAATCCCTTCACATTTTTCTAATGCTCAGGTTTTTAGTTAAAATATTTTTATTACTTAATATCCCAGGTAGTGACGGGATTTTTTTCTCATTGTCAAAACTTCCAGAGCAGCCCCTAGGTTCACTCAGTCTCTTGTCAAATTGAGTAAGGTACCGGATCTTTCCCGAGAGATGAAAGGCGGTCATGGCGTATATAGGGGATATACAATACTGTCGACCTGGTTGAGTTGGTATTGCGCTGGCCTTCTATGCCCAAGGTTGCGGGTTCGATCCCGGGCCAGGTCGATGGCATTTAAGTGTGCTTAAATGCGACAGGCTCATGTCAGTAGATTTACTGGCATGTAAAAGAACTCTTGCGAGACAAAATTCCGGCACATCCTGCGACGCTGATATAACCTCTGCAGTTGCAAGCGTTGTTAAATAAAACATAACATTAACATTATACAATACTTGTTACACGAATGAAATCTATGCAGAAAGTCTGTGAAAAGAGAGAGAATGATTCGTTCCTATACACTTTTGTCTGCTGTTTTCAAATCTCTACAAAATTTTTTCATCGCCCAGGGTTCTTGAGTAATCACATGAGTTATTTGGAACCTCATCACTTTAATATTTTTATCAAAGCTAACTTACCTGGTGAATAGGTATAGGAAGCTCTGGTTCGTGAGGCACTAGTCTAGCTGGTAATAGAGATGAATTTATAACACAATGTTTTAGATCTTAAAATTATTCCATATATGTTAGTCATAGGCGGAGAGAGAACCGTTTCCTGGGGGGGGCAAAGCAAAACTATAGAATCCCGATATAACAAGAATATGGGGGACATTATTTACCTTCTCTCCCCATTATAGCTTGACCGTGGTACAGTATATTGGAATATGATAATTTAATAAAGGCATTTTCAGGGGTCATATTTCTTACAGTATTACGTCCATATCCGCGACATTTCGGACCGAGTTGTATAGGGCTTGAACTGTAGGTCTACTACAAATTATAATAGAGCATAACTTAAAACAATCTTCCTATTTTTCTCTTTCGTACAGAAACACATGTATACATCAATAACACTACGTAACAGTGCTAACAAAACTTTATCTGAAGCTTACCTTCCTGAAGATATCACGTGAAATGTAAATTATAATTATTTTACTTAATATCTCGTCATTAAGTTTACACATTATACTGGAACCAATTTTTTTTCTGCATTGTTCTGTAATATGTTATTCATATTTCTCCAAGTGGCGGCCTGAACACCTGCAGACTTCTAACACATGAGTACAGGCTGTTACAAAAGAACATAACATTGCTTCCATTCCTCAATGAGGTATAGAAATTCTTATACATTCAGAAATGTAAAATAAATATTATAGTCCAGACACGTGATCTGAAGACATCAATTCGTCAATTTAAGCACAGAAACTTAATCAGAAACAAAAGCAAGAAAAATATTTTGAATTTAATATGTTCTAATGTTAACAGAAAAAGAAGAATTCAGACAAGTTTTGGGGGCAGTGCCCCCCCATAACTCCGCCTATGATGTTAGTCAAACAAAAGTAACAGTCTATTGAATGATCTTTAGGTTTTGCTTATTATCGGAACTGCTAAAGACATATGATAGGATCCTTTTAGCTAACCAGTTAATAGAGATACACATGAGGCACACCAGCTACGAAGAGTCCATTGTATATCATGTTATTCATAAGAGAGCCATTTCATAAATAATGCACAGGTTAGCAGAACTGTGAAAAGGATGACGCAACACCAATGAAAATGACGTCAGTTGCAGTTGAAGTATTGAGGAAGAAGCATGTATGTTCGTTTCGTCCATAACATACTCTGTGTTTAGGTAATTAGAGCTAGAAATGGAGCCTACATGTGTCTCGGGTACTGTGATGATTGAAAACCAAAGATCGAATCTTTATGTGGCAAAACCTCCCCACAGAAATCCACACTTCCACAGTGCTTTGAGTGGAGTTTGTGTTGAACTTATAGTGGACTGTAATACAGTTTCTCGGTGAGTTACTCGTTTTCGTGATGGTCCTGTCAGCAAGTTTGCAATGTCCAGGCGTTTCTGCTTCTCTTCAGCAGTCAAGCACTGAGGGACCCATCATGCAGAAATTTTTCTCTTCTTAAAATTCTTTGTCAAAATACGGAGTACTGAATTTGGTGAAATCTCCGTAGCTTCTGAAAATTACTCGCACATTGCTCGACGATCTTCTTGAAGGGCATCCGACACAAGTTTCACACTTTGTTCAAGTGTTGATGTTTTCGGCCTTTCTGGTCTTGCATCATCGTTTAAGCTGACCCGAAAACGAATAGCCCAACGAGAAACTGTACTACGGTCTAATGTAAGCTCATCATAAACTCCATTCCATTGTGGATTTCTGTGAGGTTTTCCCACATACAGATTCGATCTTTGATCTTCAATCATCACAGTACCCCAGACACGTGTAGGCTCCATTTCTAGCTCTCGTTACCTAAACACAGAGTATACTGGGGACGAAACGAATACACGTGCTTCTTCCTCAATCCCTCAACTGCAACTGACGTAAATTTCATTGATGTTGCTTCATCCACTTCACAGTTCTGCCAACCTGTGCATTATTTATGAAATGACCCACATATTTAGTATCCAGAATACTTTTCATAAACTGCTTTAACTAAAGCAGTAATATTTCGCCTCTGGCCCTTAAAAATGAACTCATTAGAGATATAACAAACAATATTTGGATGATTCATACAATTTCGTGCTCATTTCACCTTACAAAACACACACTAAACACTTCAAATTAAAAATTAATCAATTAATAGGCTACTATACAATATATTACACTAAAAATGAATTATTGCTGTAGGAAGTACACATAATGAAGGTAGTTTCATGAGGACAGTTTGAATTCGACTGAGAATAAATTAATGTAGCCATGTGAAGTCCTTTGCTGTGAATTCTGATTCAAAGGCAAAATTGGTATATAGTTAAAATCAACAATGAAACCAATAACAGTTTAAAGTTTTTTTTTTTTTTTTCCATTAGTACTGTATCATAAGCATAGTATATGAAAGAAAATACGTGAAAAAAAAAAATAAAATAAGATATGATGGGTGACAGATTCTGACTATATTTCTTAAATGAGCAGATAAAAGTGCATAAGAAGAACAGCAGAAATTATACATTTAACAAAATCAGTGTTGACCAGTGACATGTTTGTTGTCAAGAAAGAAGATTCATTGGTAGCATATTGATATAATTCACGTCAGATTCAGGATTTAAAAGACATTCTTTAGATGTTTCATTTGTCAAATTAAATCAACATTTTAATCGAAATATTAAAGTTCTGGTATGTGTTCTTAACTGTGATCATAAAATGTTCAGTTTTGGCTAATTTTGGTGAAGTTCGTTTGTTTTTACGGGAAATTTGTCACATTCTGTCAGATTAGTGTCCACAAGGTTTGCCATCACGGAAGATCAACATCGTCTGAACTTTGCTGTGAGAGAGAAAACTAAAGCAAGGCCTGCTGTATGTATTCGACTTCAATACTATTGTTATAATACCAGAAGATTGCAGTGTTTACTTTACTGTGTAGAGTAATCAGGGTTTAGTGCTTAGCACTAACAGTGAATTATCTATTTGTGTTTCCCTTTGGTACTATTGTGATATTCTAAATCTAGTTCAACTTACTTTCATTGTAAAATAAATTGACGAACTACTGTTTCACCTTAATGAATTTCACTTTCTTCCATTTTTTTTTTTTCAGCGATACGTCTCAAAATATGAAGCTTAGTGGTAATTCTGGTATCGTTTATTGTGCGAGTTGGAATAGATTTTATTGGAATTGACTCTTTAAGGTTCATGTTATGCTACGTATCATTCATGGCTTTAATTTATTTTATTAGAAAATCCTGTTATTTTAAATTTTATTAAAATTGTAATATACATGATGAATTTATTCATTTGTAAAAATAAATACGTACTGAAATTCTGTATTTTGGTGGAGAATAAAATCTGCTGCAAAGTATGACTCTTCCTTAACATGAAATGTATTTTTGATCCTTGTTCCGACTATTCAGCTGTAAATGTATGCTTTTCTCACTGTTGCTGTACATGTTAATATGCTGTAACATTCGTGAAATTAAATATCACAGTTTATCTCTTAGCTCTCACTTTGAGGAGCAGAGATTAAGGGTGTTTGAGAATAAGGTTCTTAGGAAAATATTTGGGGCTAAGAGGGATGAAGTTACAGGAGAATGGAGAAAGTTACACAACGCAGAACTGTACACATTGTATTCTTCACCTGACATAATTAGGAACATTAAATCCAGATGTCTGAGATGAGCAGGGCATGTGGCACATATGGGCGAATCCAGAAATGCATATAGAGTTTTAGTTGGAAGGCCAGAGGGAATAAGACCTTTGGGGAGGCCGAGACGTAGATGGGAGGATAATATTAAAATGTATTTGAGGTAGGTGGGATATGATGGTAGGAACTGGATTAATCTATATATTATTTTAATGTACCGAAGTACATATGATATTTCCATGCAGATATTCTGCGTCATCATACGATGTAAGAGTAATGGAATGGAGAAAAATTCTCTCCGGCGCTGGGATTTGAACCCGGGTTTTCAGCTCTACGTGCTGACGCTTTATCCACTAAGCCACACCGGATTCCACCCCGGCGTCGGAAGAATCGTCTCAGTTTTAAGTTCCAACTCTTGGGTTCCCTCTAGTGGTCGCCCTCTGCACTACATCATAGATATCTATGAACCTAGGACCGAAGTCCACTTCGTGATTTAAGACGGCGCTTATTCCGTCGGATCCCGGCCAACTAGTCACTCATTACGAGTGCACCTCAGCACATGTGTGGACTTCGGTCCTAAGTTCATAGATAAATTATGACGTAGTGCAGAGGGCGGCCACTAGAGGGAACCCAAGAGTTGGAACTTAAAACTGAGACGATTCTTCTGACGCCAGGGTGGAATCCGGTGTGGCTTAGTGGATAAAGCGTCAGCATGTAGAGCTGAAAACCCGGGTTCAAATCCCGGCGCCGGAGAGAATTTTTCTCCATTCCATTACTCTTACATCGTATGGATTAATCTAGCTCAGGATAGGGACCAATGGCAGGCTTATGTGAGGGCGGGAATGAACCTCCAGGTTCCTTAAAAGCCATAAGTAAGTAAGTTTATCTATTAGAGAGGTCAGTTGATTGGGTCTTTTTAATTGGAAACAGTTTTAAACATTTTTAGCATAACACTAAATTCAAGGAATCTTTGCATGATGTCGCACCAACCAACCAACTAACCAACATCTTGTTGTGCTGAAAGTCTACATGAGTGGAGATCAAGATGACTTTCTTTTGACGCCTTCAATTTACAATCTCTTTGAAACTGTTCATTCTAGTTCTTCAATTCTTGATGTTAATCCATGATGAAACCACCGGCGTGGCTCAGTTGGTTAAGGCGCTTGCCTGCCAGTCTGAAGTTGTGCTTAGGTGTGGGTTCGATCCCTGCTTGGTCTGATTACCTGGTTGGGTTTTTTCCGAGGTTTTCCCCAACCGTAAGGTGAATGCCAGGTAATTTATGGTGAATCCTCGGTCTCATCTCGCCAAATACCATCTCACTATCGCCAATCTCATCGACGCTAAATAACCTTGTAATTGATACAGCGTCGTTAAATAACCAACTAAAAAAATCCACGATGAATTTATAAAAGATATGCATGCCACTGGTGTGGCTCAGTCGGTTAAGGTGCTTACCTGCCAGTCTGAAGTTGCGCTTGGGCGCGGGTTCGATCCCTGCTTGGGCTGATTACCTGGTTGGGTTTTTTCCGAAGTTTTCCCCAACCGTAAGGTGAATGCCAGGTAATCTATGGTGAATCCTCGGTCTCATCTCGCCAAATACCATCTCGCTATCACCAATCTCATCAATGCTAAATAACCTCGTAGTTGCTACAGCATCATTAAATAACCAACTAAAAAAAATGACTGATATAACTTGGATTTTATTGTTTATGCTTGATGATTAAATTTCTGTATCAGAGGGTTTGGATGATTTTTCAATATATGTATAAATTTTAACTTTAAATTTTCTGAAAACTCTTCAATTGATGCATTGTCCAAAACTCCATGTAAAAATTTATTGGATGTTTGTAATCAGCTTCAGCAGTTGTGTGCAGAATTGTTCTCTGTACACCACGCAATCTTCTCAGTAGAGACCCATTGACAGTTGACCAAGTTGGATATGCATATAGAACGCTAGCTCTGATTATTGTTATAGTAGAATGTTTTCTTAGTCCATAAAGTCTATGATGGCGACTGAATAAAAGATACAAACGTTGAAACATAGCATATTCTTTGGCAGAAATTTTATTTATGTGAGGCTTAAAAAAAAAGTCTATGGTCCAAAAGTGTTCCCAAATAAGTTTTTTCTTTTTGATTTGGAATTATTACATCAAAAAGTTTCAGTTCAAATGATTCTTGCAAGCTTATGTTTGTGAAAATTACTATGGAACTCTTAGGTGCACTGATTTTTATTATCCAGTTTATGAGCCAATTTTCTATTTTGTTTAAGTAACCTTTTAAATTATTGTATGCTTTATGACTATTCTTGTGATAGTGAACATGATAGTGTCATCAGCATATTGATGAAACGACAGTTTTCGTGGCAAACAAAATCCGCTGTACAGACATTAAAAAGTGTAGGTGATAAAACTGCATCTTAAGGAACACCTGCATTTATTGTTTTTTTCGGAAGAGAATGTTTATTGATTTTCACTTCGAAGGTTCTTTCTCATGGTTTCGAACATGCCAAAGTGTACACATGTTGCCATCTGTTGAGTATTGAGTAATTGCTTGCAAGTGAATTAATGGCGAAAATTATCTAATAAGCAGCTAGCGTTACCTGCATATAACTGGGTACTGCCAAATAGGTTGGATAAAAAGTTATGGCAACACTGCTGTCACGTGACGAAGGTGTGTTCGAGAGCTGCCAGCTGTGTGGACATGAACAAGGACTGTTAGATGAATTAGTGCAGCCAGCGGCGACAGTACTCTGTCAATCTACTGCAGTGTGTAGAACGTTGACTTTCATAGGAATAGTGCGAGTGCCCTAAGACCACGTTTACAAAACTAGAGCAACGTTTCTGGATCAAAATTGAAGTGACACGAGGTCGTAGTGCACAAGAATGTTTTCAGGGACTGTGTGAAGCATGTGCCGATGCAGCATTGCCATATCGCACGATGGGTTAAAGCATTCCGGGAAGTCAGGGATGCCATTCAGGACAACCTCCGTACAGGACGACCCCGCGTGGAGGACAACACAGTTCAACTCCTTGCTTCCTTGTTGGATGCTGATCGCCGATGGACTGTGCGTGAGTTAACATCGGAAGTCGGAATATGTCACAAAACTGTGCTCCACATTCTGCAAGACATTCTGGGTTACCGCAAAATTACAGGGCGTTGGATACCCCATGAAATTTCCGAAGTTTAACAATGGCACCACTATGCAGTCGCACAGGCCTTGTTGAACCGGTACCAAAGGAAAGATGACGACTTTCTTGGACGAATCGTCGCTATGGACGAAACCTGGGTTCGCTCATATGAGCCAACCAAACTTGAAACGTCAGTCAAATGAATGGAAGCATCCAGGTTCTTCTCGTCCGAATAAATTGCGCCCTATACAAAGTGCTGTGAAGGTGATGTTGTGACGTATGACATTGATGGGGTAATACTGCACCACGCTGCACCTCCAAGGCAGACGGCAAATGCAGACTACTACTGCAGGTTTCTGCAGCACCACCTTCGTCCAGGTCTCAGGAGAAAACGACGACACTTGGTGGCACAGAATCCCATCATTCTTCATGATAATGCAAGGAGTCACACCGCTGCTGCTGTCAAGGATCTCTTGTGCCGCTGGCAATGGGAGATTCTGGAACATCCACCATACTCACCCGATATGAGTCCATGCGATTACGATCTTTTCACCAAAGTGAAAGAACCACTGCGAGGGACCCAATACAATACCAGAGATGAACTTATCTGTGCTTTAGGGCGGTCAATACGGAACATTAACAAAGATGGACACGCTGATGGTGTACGATGCCTTCCAAACATTTGTCAAAAGGTAATAAATAAGAGGGGCGACTATATAGAAGGTACGTAAATGTTGTACCCCTGTGAATAAAGCCATGTCAGAAATATCGAACTGTTGCCATTACTTTTTATCCAGCCCTAGTAAGTTATGAGTAGTGACAGACAAAATATGAAATTTCATATTCTAAACTTCAAACCATTCCTACTAGTGGTATGAGAACAAAGATTTTCATGAGTCACAATGTGTAGAATGAAATTAACGTCAAAAAAGTTATATTATTATAATATTTTGGCAAAATATTCATGTTCCATAAAAATCTTTTTTTTTATATGTATTTTGCATAATTTTTTTTCTCCATGAATATTTCTGTAACTACCACTGAATCGGGCTTCCCAGATGCTATAAGGAGACAATAGAGATGTTTTCTGGGAAGCACTTGAAAAATCCAAGCCATCCATTCCACCAACATTCCGGGATTCCTAAGAGCAACTGGTATCTCCAAATTCACCTTCAGAGTCACTGAACTAGTAACATCAATGAATACGAGAAACCAAAACAAAATACAGGTAAGTGATTCTTATTCCATCTCTGCTTATTTTTTCGAATCCAGTGAAAATATTGTGACTTTTAATTCACAGCAATAATGTTGTTACTTTTATTTACAACAAGAATGACTTCCTATAACTGAATTTAAACACTCCCGTCAACAATGGGTATTTCACTCCACACAGCAACACAGTATTCGTTATTGCACTCCACAGACGACAATGACAATTCACTTGGATTATTGAGAACAACAATGTACTGCTAATCTTAACTAATGTTCACAAAGCACTATTTACAAAACAGAACTGTCAGTTCTCAGTTCACAGTTCGTTTGCCTTGGCTAGTTCTTCTAGCTTATTCACACAAGTTCACAGTATATCGAACTCAAGACTTCCAACTGCGTTGCTTCCGTCTGGACGCACACTGCTGCTTCACCAACTCACTGAAGTCGAACCCCAGTCTCGAAGGTGGCTTCCTCGCTCACGGCTGCTTCACAAAACTGACTGACTCCTGGGTGCGTTGCTTCCGCCTGGACGCTGCTCAAGTTCACTTGCGTGTCGAACCCTAGACTCCTGGGCGCTGCTAATTCACAAGCTGAACTCGCTGTCCAAAACTGGACTCACGTCGCGCCGCTCTTCTATTTATTGCTAGGTAACACTTCGCGAGCCTTCGATTTCCAGACGTTTCATTACAACAATCGGCTCGCGTAGCTTTTCGAAACTTCCAGCTTCCCCCCTTTGCTTCGTGCCACCCCGCACCTGCCCTTGCCTAGATGCGTGCGCAACTTCCTTTGCTGCACTCAGTGACCGCCGATCTCACCCTCCTTCTGCCAGACGCGTGTTCGACTCCTGAGGAAGCGAGAACATTCCCGCATGGTTGCCACAATATTTTCAGTGTTGACATGCCTACTTATATACGTATAAATTAATGTTTCAAATGGGTTTTAATCGTCAGTTTTGCTGTCTTCTTAATTTCTTCTCTCTTTGCAACTTTATGATTTTATCATCATACAAAACAATATCAAATTCCTCTTTAGAGTTACTGAATTATTAGTGTCAATGAATACGAGCAGCCAAAACAAAATACAGGTACGGTAAGTGATTCTTATTCCACTTTTGCTTAATTTTTCGAATCCATTGAAAGTATTTTCAGTGTTGCCATGTCTACTTATATACGTGTAGATTAATGTTTCAAATGGGTTTCAATTACCAGTTTTGCTGTCTTCTTAATTTCTTCTCTCTTTGCAACTTTCTGAGTTTTCATTATACAAAACTATATTAACTGATGGAAGGTGTAATCTTTTGCCAGAAAATATATACCATTAAATGTTACTTACATTGCATTATAACCAGTGTTGAATTCATCCAATGTAAGATTTTTTTTTTTTTTTTTTGTTCTCTTTAGATAAAAATTAGATTTAACGTAAGGTTTTAAATAAATTTTTACAATACATTTTATAAAAATTAACATCTTATATACCTAATGTTTCGGATTAAACCAACAGAAATTTGCTTCCAACGCATTTTAAAGCCTTAAATAGTAGGGTACAACATTCTTTCTTTTTTCTTTTACACCACATATCTGTTCTAAAATTTTTTTCCCTTCATTTTTCTTTGTACTAATCTCAGAGCACGATCTATGCTTGTCCATTTGGAAAGTACTATTACTTTGTCTTTTTTGCTTTTATTATTAAGTTAGATTAGCTATAGGTTATAAATTCACTTGTTACTTATTTAATCTCTGTTTAAGTTCAAGTATAGAACATAGAAAAAATCACAGTTACCGTTCTTTTCTTCAGAGCGAGAGGCAGCATCCCGAAAGCCTTTATAAAGTGAAGGGAAAAATACAAGCTGACGAGAGATCTTCAAGATGCCATCGTCACCACCATAATAAAATTTTCTGTAGCGATAATTCGTCAGCATCTTTATGGTGTACATTCAATTTAAATTACACTTGGTTCTATTTTTTTTCTTATGTCTTATTCACTTTTGTCAGAAACCTGTTTATATAATTTTTCATTTTAAATTTTATTGTGAGTATTCTGTGTCGCAGGGCAGACTACTAAATTAAATTATATATGTCCTTATGTTCTGTAACAATGTATTTTTGTATAAGAATAGTGTTTTTGTATTTGTAAATTAATTTTTAATTATGTTTATACATTCACTTAAATAAATAAATAAATAAATAATACATTTTTTCACAATTTGAATTTGCTCATTAATCAGCGTTTGTTTAAAGTTTTAATCTGATAGGCTACAGGGTTTTGGACTTTTTTTTTTTTCATTGTGGCGAATGAAAACAGTTTTAAGCTTGATGATGGTACAGCATAGTTAATCCTCCCATCACCATTATGGTAAGACTTGTTATGAAATTTGCAAACGACAAAATTCTTACCTCCTCCCCTCAAATGAACTACGTTGTTGTGCCACTGCATACTTAAGTGATGATTTCCAAGAGCCATGGATCTGATGCACCGTGCGTGAAATTCTGTTGATACAGTATATACAATCGACTGGTTTTCATAACAGAGTGCCAATACGTCGTTTTAAGTCAAGATGGCTGACAACATGGATCTGTCAGTTATTTCTTTGATAGAACATGAGACAAATATAGAGGAGATTCTAATAATAGCGTACCAGTATCTATGTGGGCTAAATGCATTGCCCCTTTTCAACACTGATGTTTTAAATAACATTTTATTATCTTCATGATCCTTTGTTTCATCCATGCTAGTCATTAAATTATACTATTATTATTTTTAATCTGTTTCTGTCAGATGCGTTTCCAATTCACTGTGGGCTAAAGCAAGGAGATGCACTATCACCTTTACTTTTTAACTTTGCTCTAGAGTATGCCATTAGGAAAGTCCAGGATAACAGAGAGGGTTTGGAATTGAACGGGTTACATCAGCTGCTTGTCTATGCGGATGACGTGAATATATTAGGAGAAAATCCACAAACAATTAGGGAAAACACGAGAATTTTGCTTGAAGCAAGTAAAGAGATAGGTTTGGAAGTAAATCCCGAAAAGACAAAGTATATGATTATGTCTCGTGACGAGAATATTGTACGAAATGGAAATATAAAAATTGGAAATTTATCTTTTGAAGAGGTGGAAAAATTCAAATACCTGGGAGCAACGGTAACAAATATAAATGATACTCGGGAGGAAATTGAACACAGAATAAATATGGGAAATGCCTGTTATTATTCGGTTGAGAAGCTTTTATCATCCAGTCTGCTGTCAAAAAACCTGGAAGTTAGAATTTATAAAACAGTTATATTACCAGTTGTTTTTTATGGTTGTGAATCTTGGACTCTCACTTTGAGAGAGGAACATAGGTTAAGGGTGTTTGAGTATAAGGTGCTTAGGAAAATATTTGGGGCTAAGAGGGATGAAGTTACAGGAGAATGGGGAGAAAGTTACACAACACAGAACTGCACGCATTGTATTCTTCACCTGACATAATTAGGAACATTAAATCCAGACGTTTGAGATGGCAGGGCATGTAGCACGTATGGGCGAATCCAGAAATGCATATAGAGTGTTAGTTGGGAGGCTGGAGATAAAAAGACCTTTGGGGAGGCCGAGACGTAGATGGGAAGATAATATTAAAATGGATTTGAGGGAGGTGGGATATGATGATAGAGACTGGATTAATCTTGCTCAGGATAGGACCAATGGCGGGCTTATGTGAGGGTGGCAATGAACCTCTGGGTTCCTTGAAAGGCAGTAAGTAAGTAAGTATTATTTTTAATCTAGTTATTTATTGTAGAAATACCAGTCATAAGTACACTTTATTGTGTATAAGAAATATATTTCTGTTAATTATGTCAAAATAATTTTGTAGAAATTCAAAGAGTTATCATTAAATAATCTCGCATAAAAGGTATCAGAATGTCTAATTTAACACAAAAAATAAATTAAAAAACAATATGACATGTGCAGACTGGGTGTGCGCAGTGGCATGGCATATTAGAAACCATCATAACTTATTGTCCATAAGAGATGTTTTTGCGTGGAAACGAAATTCCATCTACACATTACCTGGCAGGACATGCATGGCTTTTGGAAACTACTGTTTAAGATCTCCTTTTGTTTATGTCCATGCTTCCAAAGTATAGATTAAAATTGCTTTGAAATAGGTTTTAGACATTGCTATCTTGCTCTTTATCCTATGCAGCATGCCATGCAATGACAACTGCACTCTACGCTGAGCACCTTCCCCACTGCAATGGATCATCCTCAACCAACTTTCCAGAACACTTTTGGGAAGCTAGAAGGAAAATGGAATTTCCAGCAATCCAGCCATTAGAAGAAGAATGAAGGTGATCTTCTCTTTATAGATATATATTTTGTTCCAAATCAATTGTTTAATCATGTTGTACTCATATTTGCACTTTTCTGTGTTCTTTTACTAATTTTGTTCTGAATTTTTTCATTTGAATTTATTTCTGATATGCACTGCCGGTCAAAAGTTTTCAATCACCTATCACAACTATGAATATTCTATCATATCATAATGCTAGAGAGAGAGAAAAAATATTTATTTTATTGGTCTATTTAGTTTTTCCGATGTGTTTGTACATAGAAATAAAGTATATAGTTGTTTTCATAGCTGATTGAAAACTTTTGACCAGTAGTGTATATGGTCCTCAATTCTAAAATTTCACTTAAAACAATCATTAGGTATTGACTGTTTTAACCTAGCATTGGTTGCACATCTGACTGTATCACCATTGGTCGCATATGAGCATAGTGCTCACCATTATGAAATGCTGATTTTTTGGCATATTTTATTCTTTTTTAGTTCTATTATTTGTTGAGTTTTATTTATATTTTAATATTCATTTCTATAATTTTAAATAGATTTGAATTTATGTAACATAGAATTGAAACATTAAATGAGGTAAGAGTACAAGACATTATATAATTATCAGTGTGCTATGAAATAATCATGTTATCATTGCAGTTTATTGTTTTGTAATACATTTAAGGAATTACGATGATTTTAACACGTTTTAACTAATATGACATATTATTAAAATATTACTTAATTGATGAACTAGTGGACTTACTCGTGTTAAATATGAAATATATGTCCGGCTTATGGCTGTTTCAGTGCTTCACGCACCATCATCAGAGCCTACTAGATCGTGGGGTCATCTCGAACTTCTCTGCCTGTTAGGAGGTTGTGTGGTTGTTGAAGTTGGTGTCAAATGGTGTGTGTGTACTGAAATTAATCTGTGTGTTGAGGATTTGATCGGGGTGTGTTTTAGTGTGTTTGTATATTTCATATTGTTCTAGTGTGTTGAGTTTTTGGTTCTTGGGTTGTGTGTGTAGGATTTACATGTCCGTATTTATGTTATTGCATGTATGGTTAGTATTGGTTATGTGATCGGCGTATGTAGATGTATTGTGTCCTCTGGTTATAGCTTTAATGTGTTCTTTGTAGCGTGTTTGGAATGATCTGCCTGTCTGTCCTATGTAGAACTTGTCGCAACTATTACATTTGAGTTTGTATACACCTGTGTGGTCGTATTTATTTGTTTGTGTTTTTTGTGTGTTGAGATGTCTTTGTAGTGTGTTTTCTGTTCTGTATGTTATGTTGTATTTCTGTTTTCTGAATGAAGATGCGATCTTATGTGTGTTTTTGTTTTCATGTGTTAGTGTGATGTATTTCTTGTGTTCTTGTGTTTGTGTTGTGTTTTGTGTATTTTTGTGTTTGTTAAGTTTTTGTTTTGTCTTCCTTATGATATTGTCTATTATATTTGGATTGTATCCGTTTTCTTTTGCTATGAATTTGATTGTGTTCACTTCTTCACTGTAGTGTTGTTGGCTCATGGGTATGTTGAGTAATCTGTGTACCATTGTCCTGAATGCAGCATGTTTGTGTTGTGTGGGGTGGTTAGATGTGTTGTGTATGTGTGTGGTGGTGGTGGTGGTGGTTGGTTTTCTGTATATTTTGAAGGTGTGTTTGGTGTCGATTTTTGTTATGGTGATGTCTAGGAAATTTATGGAGTTGTTGTTTTTAAGTTCTAGTGTGTATTGAATATTACATTATGCAACAATACAACAGAGTGCCGGATACGAGGGATTTTACTGTAGTTACAACTTTTAATTTTTAGTAATTTTCTGTACAAAATATGTTATTGAAGGAAGCTCATATTGAAGTTAAGAAAAGCTTTATTGCACAAATAAATTAAGAGACTTTTATCTCACATTTTCCTTCAGTCAAATTTACACCAAAGGATATACTGGTCTAGTTGCAATTCCACAATGATTATCTCTGTTGCGAGCAATCCTTATGTAACCACCTTCTCCCCACTCCTCTCCCCATGAATTCTTCACTAACCAGTAGTCCTCTCCAGAGGATTTATCTGTACCATAACCTATTACAGTCACAGCGTGGTGTGAAGGGCGATCCCCTACACATCCAGGATTGTAAAATACACCTGTAATAGTGAAAACATATTCAAAACATGTTCTCTTCCACATTGTATTTAAATCCTCCACAACGAATTATTACATACAAATATCTTTCTTATACACTGCCTGAAGAATTAACAAAGGGAGACAGCAATTTACAAATAAAACAGCATTCTATAGTATAACGATATCACGACAAAAACAAAATAGTACATTATGTAACGAGCCTATAATGGTAGTAATTAAGACGCGAGTATGTTTGTTTATGAAACGAGCACAGCGCTCGTTTCATAATTTTCATACGAGCATCTTGATTACCAATATAGGCAAGTTTCATACGACTTTTTATGCTCGACCATATTTCTAACTTGAAATTATTCAAAATTAGGTCATGTTATGGTTACGTGCGAACTGATCTGAATTGTGAGATGTGCGCAGACGCGAAAGTATTGATTTTTTTCGAGGCCGAATGTCATTGACCTTGATAGAGAATAAGATGAACATTAGTCTGATATAACCTGGAAATTGATTTATAATTGAAAAACGAGATAAATTGAATTTATTTGAATATTATTTACAATTAACGCTAATTATTATAGTAACAGAACATAACCTTCTGGGACAGTATTGGATTTCCAGCCTCCGTGACTTTTCGCTAACTGTCTTTCGTTTGCATATCCGAGTATAATCGATACTTGCGGTTTTATAACGGTACAAAGGTGACTTGTCATTGGCTGAACACCTGAACTTTAATGAATAGGTGTACTTTAATGAGGTGCATTAAAGGGCTACTGCCAAGTGTATAATTACTACATTTCGGCATGGTCGAGCATAAACAAACATTATAATGCAATAATTGTTAAAAGCACAGTATCATATGGCTCAGAAACATGGCATTTGAAGTCAAGGACAGTAGCAAAACTACATTTTACAGATATGGATTTCTGGCAGAGATCTGCAAGAGTATTAAGGAAGGATAAAATTAGAAATAATGTTATAGAGAGAAAAAGTGAAAGTGCAAGGATCGCTTGTAGAATTTATAAAAACAAAACATTTGAGATGGTTTGGTATGAAGAGGATGATAAAATAAAATTGCCGAAGAAGGTGTGTGAACAGATTCCAACAGGAAAAAGGAAGAGTGTAAGATTAAAATTGATATGGATATAAGGAATAATTAAAACAATGAGAGAAAAGGGATTGAAAGATGGGGTATGGGAGAATAGAGAAGACTGGATAAACTGAAAATGGGTACAGGGAGATGTTTAGAATATTGTACAACCTGATAATAATAATAAAAAAAATAAATAAATTTTAATTATGGTTTATTTAATGACGCAACAGCAGAGGTTATATCAGCATCACCGGTGTGCCGGAATTTTGTCACGCATGAGTTCTTTTACATGCCAGTAAATCTACTGACATGAGCCTGTAGCATTTAAATACACTTAAATGCCATCAACCTGAGCCGGGATCGAACTCGCAACCTCGAGCATAGAAGGCCAGCACTATACCAACTACATTACCGAGGCTGACACATGATGATGATGATGATGATGATGATGATGATGATGATGATGATGATGATGATGATGATGATGGTGGTGGTGGTGGTGGTGATGATGATGATAGTAACAATAGTAATAACAATAACAGTAACAACAGTAACAATAAGAATGAAACAATAATAACAATAAGAATAATAGCTACAATAATAATAAAATAGCAACAACAGTAACAGTAACAACCATAAGGATAACAGTAATAATAACAATAACGCCACCGGCGTGGCTCAGTCGGTTAAGGCGCTTGCCTGCCGATCTAAAATTGCGCTCGGGCGCAGGTTCGATTCCTGCTTGGGCTGATTACCTGGTTGGATTTTTTCCGAGGTTTTCCCCAACCGCAAGGTAAATGCCAGGTAATCTATGGCGAATCCTCGGCCTCATCTCGTCAAATGCCATCTCGCTTTCATCAATCTCATCGACGCTAAATAACCTCGTAGTTGATACAGCGTCATTAAATAATCAAATAAAATTAAATTTAAATTAAAATAACAATAACAATGATAAGGACGATGATGGTGATGATGATGACGATAATAATGATGATGATGACGATAATAATGATGATGATAATAATAATAATAATAATAATAATAATAATAATAATAATAATAAAACAATAGCAATAATAATAATAGCCTATTATTATTGTTAATATTATTTTGAATAAACTTTATTTATTCAGCTTATTCCAAGTGAAGGCTGCTTAAAAGACAAATTCTAAAATAAATACCGGTAGATAAAATGTTTTTTTCCCTCAGGTTTTTAGAAAAGTCTTAGCTTGTAATGCACATTATTTTCATCTGAAAACTTATATGTCTGGGTTTAAATACCAGTCACTCACTTATTGGTTTACAGGATGTCATTTCTTACACTTTTTCAATTCTTTAAATGTTTATAAAAGTATATTTCATATTGTAGAATATATGAATAATGGACCACGAATTTACTTACCGCCCTTGTAAAGGCTGAAGTCGTGTAAATCAGAAAATATCGAAACAGCAACAGGCCCAACTGTAGCAACAGCTGCCTGCAAGTGAGATTCGGATCTGGGTTTGATTGTAACGTATCCAACATCAGTAGCTGCCACATTGTTGGGATTAAACCGACAAGTACCATCCTGCAACATGACAGAGTGTTTGCGAATGTTAATCAACACCACGAAGCAAAATAAAGATATAAGAAACATCAGCTGAGGTCTGTTGTCTGTGATCCACTTCGATCAATACTGATATATTCAATATTATATTGAACAGAAACACTTTGTGGATTCCTCTAAAAGGTGAGCAGATTCACATCAATAAAAAAAAGGACACAGAGCTTAAAAAAGGAGGACATTGTTCGAAAAAAGAGGACAAAATATGTACTGTACTTAAGATTTAGGCTTAGGCTCTATATTATAGGTACAGTACCGGTACTTTAAATTACGTCAATATCTGTTTTATTATAAAATATTTACAGTACAGATTTAGTCATATCATACTTAAAAGTATGTTAATATCTATTTTATTACAAAATAATAATGATTTTACAGTTAACTACATATGAAAGCCAAGGGAACTATAATATTAAATAGGACAGAAAATACCTATTTAGATTTACGCTTACGCCTATATTATTCTTAAAATGATGTCAATGTCTATTTTATTACAGCATACTTATGATAAAACTTAATAATATTAAATGATTTTACAGTTACGTACATAAGAAAGCAACAACCATAACAAGTAGGAGCAAAAAGAGTTATGATCGTTGGCAAGTAGTATATTCCATTGATGCTGCTGGCATCTACAGGAAAATTACTTGAAAAGGGTATCAAATCAGATAATTTCAAAATATCAGGCATATAAGTTACGAAAAGAAGGACATTTCTTGATTTTTTTTTTTTTTAATCCGTCCGGATTCTACAGGAAAATTACTTGAAAAAGGCATCAAATCAGATAATTTCAAAATATCAGGCACACAAGTTACGAAAAGAAGGACATTTCTTGATTTTTTTTTAATC
Source organism: Periplaneta americana (assembly GCF_040183065.1). Classification (NCBI taxonomy): domain Eukaryota; kingdom Metazoa; phylum Arthropoda; class Insecta; order Blattodea; family Blattidae; genus Periplaneta; species Periplaneta americana. The sequence continues at coordinate 153,302,413 of NC_091122.1, read as the reverse complement.
CGCCCAGATTCTGCAGGAAAATTACTTGAAAAGGGCATCAAGTCAGATAATTTCAAAATATCAGGCATACAAGTTACGAAAAGAAGGACATTTCTTGATTTTTTTTAAATCCGCCCGATTCTACAGGAAAATTACTTGAAAAGGGCATCAAATCAGATAATTTCAAAATATCAGGCATACAAGTTACGAAAAGAAGGACATTTCTTGATTTTTTTTTAAATTCGCTCGGATTCTACAGGAAAATTACTTGAAAAGGGCATCAAATCAGATAATTTCAAAATATCAGGCATACAAGTTACGAAAAGGAGGACATTTCTTGATTTTTTTAAAATCTGCCCGGACCCCGGACAAAGGCCTAAAAAGGAGGACATGTCCGGACAGAAGAGGGCATCTGGTCACCCTAGCTAGAGAAGATGTGTTTCTAAACGAATAAGTCTTAAAATTTATTATGGTTTATGTATAACTGATATTTTTGAAAAGTTTACAGAAATAAACATGAAGAAAGCTTGGGAAGACAGAGACGAATGAGGCATATTTGAAATCGACCTTCTGAAAGGACGACATGATAGGAAGAGGAGGAGAAGGAGGAGGAGGAGGATGATGATGATGATGATGATGACTACCTCCTCTCACAATATTGTATTTTTCGTAATGGATATTACATTGAGCATCTCCTGTGATGTTGATGATTAAGTACTCTTATCTTGGAAGATATTAATTTTAAGAGTCATCTTTATTAGACTTTTTTTCCTGTTTTGGTAAATACTATCACTTCTCGAAATATTCAATACTTTTCTTTAACAGTCTGTATACAGTAAAATCCCTCGTATCTGGCACCCAAATAACCGGCAATACCAAAACAACGGCACTTTTCCCATTTAAAATTGTCATAAGGTTACGAAAACTTTTAGTATTTTTTACGCTATTATGTATTACTCTATTACAATAATTACGAACTGATGAATGTACATTACCATATTCAGTATTAAAAATAAACATTGTACGTATTTCGAAACTTTATTTTTAATTATCTATATGAAAATTACTAAATTTCAACATGGAAAAAAAATGTTTGTACAATACAGTGTGTCGTTACATAACCTATAAACGTATTTTCCAATTATCCGGCAAAATTAGTTATCCAGCACTGACTTTGTCCCACAGTTGCCAGGTATGAGGAATTCTACTGTATATGTATGTAAGTTATATGGACAATATGTTTAAAGAATATTCATACATACGGTAGCACACATTAGAACATTCGTTTCTGTACTTACCTTAGCTTCGTAAGGATAGGAGTCCTCTGTGTCAATTCCATTGTAACCCTTTATGCAATCAAATGCCAATGTCGCGTGACCACCTTTACAGCCTTCAGTACCATATAATCCACAGCAGTCCACCAGATCCTGTTCACTTAAGGAAATCAGCTTACCAGTCTTCCTGAAGTGTTGACCCTCAAGAGTTCCAATCTGAAAATAAATCATAAAAATAATGAGGAATATTATGCAGTTTGTATTGCCTCCTTAGTAGATCCCAGTCTAAATTTCTTCAATATTTTTGTACAGAAAGTACACCACAGAAATTTAAATAACATTGCCTATACGGTATTTTGCTTATGCTTTTCTCGTTCTGGTAATGACAATGTATGTACAGGGCAGGGGCGTAATTAGCAGACAGCACTAGGGGTTGCTCTGATTCCCTAGAGGTTGCAAGTGAACTTGGTCTTCAGTTGAATTTTTTTTTTACATTGGACACAATTCAATAAACACCAAGTATAAAATTATTAAATTAATAGTCATCTACTAATTATCATTACTTTATTAGGTACAATAATGAGACAATAAACAATAAATATTTTAAAGATCACTTGAAAGGGTTGAAGTGAAACTTCATGAACCTAAAATGGCAGTAATTTTGTTTTCGTTTTACCGTACTTAACAGTATGATTTTTTAGTTACTGTATTCAACTATGACCGAGTACGATGTGGTGTTTTGTGAGTTAAGTTACATATACTGTTCTCCAACCAGGAGATTAACTGTGAAAGATATGTGCTTATTATTGCGTCATCTATTGGAGCAAAGTAGATAGATAATATTACTGTTATAATGTCAGTTTAAAAAACATACGCTCTCTTGCATATGTTATTTCCTGTATGGAGGGATTAAAAGACCAGGAGATTAACTGGGATCTAATTTTGTAACTAGGGTAGTATAAATGTGTGTATTAGCGTTATTGTTTGTGCTTTGAGAGTTAGCCAATGGAGATCCGTGTACCCACGTGTGTGACCTTATGACATCAAATTCATTCACAGCATTACCCTTCTGCGTCTCATTCCCGTGAGACTTTCTCCTGGTTGGAGTACAGTATACTGGTATGAGAATAATTTTAGAGATTGCTCGCAGCATAGTTCAGCAACCCCTGGAACCCCCCTTGGTTACGGCTCTGATAAGGGTGAACTGTAAGTAATGCTTTAATTTCAAGGGGTTATTGTCTGAGATATTTCAAACTATAAAGTTTCGAGAAAAAATTATTTGATATGAAACATTTCATAGCATGTTTTGGGGAAAGCTACTGAATTAATTCCCAATATGCTTAGTCAATTTATGATAATAAATGATAAATAGGCTGCCTCCCATACAAAATTTAATTATTGATATACTTACCGTACTTATTATTATTATTATTATTATTATTATTATTATTATTATTATTATTATTATTATTATTATTATTATTATTATTATTATTATTATTATTATTATTATTAATGAAAAATAATAAAATGTTGTTCACAAAATAAGTTGCTATGCTTTAAGTTTCTTTCCCAATGTGATGAAGCAACAAGCATTATGCTCAGCTGAAGAAACATGTTCAAATTCCCCTGGAAATATTTTTCAGGTCTCTGTGGCCCTCAGTAGACCACACTGTTCCTTTTTCTTTATTTCGACAGCAACAAGTACGGCAAACAGAAATGTTTAATTTGCACCACATTACCAAATAACCATTTATGTTGCCCATAGTAGCGGCCGGTGATCAAAATCCTCGGTGAGGCCAGATGCAACTAGTTTAAGTGCCTCCGATAGGAAATGTTTGTTTATGATATTCATTATTATTGTTATTATATTATTAATATCATTATTACTGTATTATTATTATTATTATTGTTATTATTATTACTATTATTAGTCTATTCTTATTACTATCTATGAAAAATAATAATTTCACTCACCAAATAAGCTGTTATGCTCTGAGTTTCAGTGATTGTTTCAGTGTGATGAAGCATCCCATATTATGTGTTGAAATTCCTCTTTCTTTCTTTTCTTTTTATTTTTTTCCTTTGACAGTAACAAACAAGGCCAAGAGAAGTTTATTTTTCTTCACATTACCACATAACCATTTATGTTGCCCATACCAGGATGCAATAGAAACTCGCGTTTTAAGATTATGTGTCAGAAAAATGATCAGCGATGTCGTAGGTATCTCGGTAGTCTCTCTCTTTATTTAAAACTTCCTTTCTTTTAGTATTATTTCTTCTCGAAAAAGGACACTCTGACAATGAATTAACTGCACCAGCATTATTTCTCTCATTTGTTTCTGTTTATATTTTCCCAAAATACATAACAACATTGGCCCAGATTCACTACTGTACTACGAAGTACAATAGTAGAACACCCTCGCTTATGTCATAAACTGAGACATAAGGGGAGAGAATCGAGTGGGTTTCTGCGTGCCAAAGAGCTGGAATTTTGTTATTTATGGACTAGTTAGGAAGACAAGTCACCACTGCTATTCCTACCCCACTCTACCCTTGAGTCCAGTCCATGGATGGGACGAGTGAAACCTGACCAGGCCAGCCGAATTGTGCCTCAGCTACAATGTTTTAAGCGTAAACTCAAAGCCCGCGAAAGGACATGAAATGCATTAAGCCAGACCTGGCATGAACGATTCTGGCCTCAGGAACAAATTTTACTGCAAAACAGGTCTATATACATCACAAGTCAGACCCGGCACGAGCTATCCTGGCCTCAGGAACAAATTTTACTGCAAAACAAGTCTATATACATCACAAGTCAGACCCGTTACGAGCTATCCTGGCCTCAGGAACAAATTTTACTGCAAAATAGGTCTATATACATCACAAGCCAGACCCGGCACGAGCGATCCCGGCCTCAGGAACAAATTTTACTGCAAAACAGGTCTATATACATCAAAGTTTTCAAATGCTTCTACAGCGATATATGCTTCATTCAAATAACTAATACATTATATAAAAACACAAAATTTGATTTCAGTTAAGCCAAGTGACTGAGGCCTGGCCTCACTTGCCTCAGTCAATCAGCTGCCACTGTTGCCCATACTAGGATGCATTGAAAGCTTGCATTTTAAGATTATCTTTCTGAAAAATAAATTGTCAGTGATGGCATACGTTTGTCTTTATTTACAACTTTCTTTCTTTCAGTATTATTTCTTCTCGTAAAAAGATACTCTAACAGTGAATTAATTATATCACTATTGCTCGCATTCTCTTTCGGTTCCTGTTTTCCCGAAACACATAACATTAAACCACACTCACTATTGTACTACGAGGTACAATAGTACAACACCCTCGCATAAGTTATAAACTGAGACAAAAGAAGAAAGAACAGTGTGGGCTCATGTCTGCTAGATAGCAGGAATTGTTATGTTATTTGTGGCTTATTTAGGAAGATGTGTCTTCTCAAAAGAATATTGGACAAAATTTTGTATGATGTCAACAAAAGTGATATTCCTCGAAAGTTACTACAGTTAGTTTTTCTCCCCTTCTTAAAGATAGATACAATTATTGACTCCTCCCATTGTTCTGGTACAATTTTCTTTTCCCAGGTAGCAAATGCAAGCTTATAAATTTCGCTAGATAATGCGCTTCCATCCTTTTAATAATTTTAAATTCAAATTTCACCTCAGTGTACTTAAAATGAAAGTAGTCATAATCTTCGATACGTGATGTATGTCATCAACTACTGGTACACAATATGTACAGTGAAAGTCCTCCAATTTATAAAATAACAACTGATTTTTTTAATCAATTATAACACAAATTTCACTTACTGCACTGAATGCCCAGCAGGACCCACAATGTCCTTGATCTTTCACTGGAGTAACGGCACCTTTTTCCCGCCAGTCAATGCTGTCAGGAAGCTGAACATTTGCAGGGGGGATGAAAGTTGCCACATTTCGGCTGTGCTGTGGATGATCTGGTTGCATTCTGAGTAAGCCATTCATTTCTCTTGTTACTTCTTCAAGAAGCTAAAATTTAAACATAATACAATCAAATTAACACTAACTCAAAACTAGGTACAAGTGCTAGTTCTCTTTTACGTATGCACAAAGAGCATTCTTGCTCAGTCAGTGCTTAGCAAACACAGAGTGATGTAAAGACGTCAGAAGTTTGCTTATAGAATATTATAATGTTAGATACAGTAAAATCCCTTGTATCCAGTACCCAAATAACCGGCAATACCAAAACAACGGCACTTTTAGTTAGGCAAACATTAGTGATATGTTAAAGAGGTTCATATCATCGAATGCTACATTATTGCCTTCATAGTTGCGACATTGGCTACACTGTTCTTCACGTCACATGACCGCCCTTTAAAATTGCCAAAAGGTTACAAAAACTTTTAGTATTTTTTACTCAATTATGTATTACTGTACTACAATAATTATGAATTGATGAATGTACATTACCATATTCAGTACTAGAGATAAACATTGTACGTATTTTAAAACTTTATTTTTAAATATCCATATGAAAATTACTAAATTTCAACATGGAAAAAAATGCTTGTGCAGTACAGTATGTCTTTAATAACCTATAAACATATTTTTCAAATATCCGGCAAAACCAGTTTGTCCCACAGTTGCCAGATATGAGGAATTCTACTGTAGTCTTACATCTTATACCTCTCGAATAACATAAATGAAGCTAATAATCAATTAAAACAGTGGCTAACACATAACAGACTTAATATTAATATCGACAAAATAATACTTATTAATTTTAATCGAAATAAAACTCATAAAAATTTGCAAACATACAGAGCTTTCATTTCAAAACTTCCCAGTCTAAATAATTAATTATTTAAACTGAATTCAAATTAAACAAAAAAACACGTCAATTTAGATATTGAGGGGGAAGTCTGAAACCAGGCTTAATTGCATTTTAGATTTCACCCTCACCCCCAGCCACCCTCACTTTTAAATTTCAAGTGGTACCCCTATATTTTTCTACTTAAATATTAAAGAGCATTCAATTGTTTATACACTTCATTCGTTTTCGCATCTTTTGTTTTCTATCGTCGCCTGGCAACCTGTATATTTGTTATCAGTTGATTATGGGACAAAAACACAGCTTATTTTGTGTAATTTCCGAAATTTAATCAATAAGTATGATTTATGTTCTCTCTTGAAGGGCACACACCATTTTAACATAATTTAATACAAAAACACAACTATTACATGAAATGCTCAAAAAGTTTTTGTAGCTTTATTCTCTTCAATTCTAATCAACAATAACAACAATCCAATATCCAATAGTAGTCAGATTACTTCGGATTTAAATCGTGTGGAAAATACTATTATTCATAGTACTGGATAAAGTGCCAGACAGAAAACAATTTTTGACATTTTTAATACGAAAAGGGGCACTTTAATTGTTAAGACAGTGTATTTGTTCTAAAATTTTCTGAAAGAAAAGAGAAGAAAATAACCTTTTTACCTGCATAATTACAGTATTTAATCCTTAAATTTCTTCAACAAATGTTTATGCTGAGTCATAACTTTATGTTAAAATTTAAAAAATCCAAACATTACCCACTCTTGCTATACACGGTCCCATTTAATATGCTGTTTTTATACGGTTCCTTGAGGAGCATCTTACCAAGGTTTCACTGTAAGATATTGTTTTTACTATCAAAGGATATACAGTTAAAATTATTTCTGATTTTGAAAAGTTTAAAAGGACTTAGTTTCTGTAACAAGATAGTTACCATGTCTGCAAATCTGTTAATTCCAAGTGTGTAGTTATGAAGTCCCCTTGCATGCTCTTCATTATGTTTCTTTATTTTTTCTACATTGCTCAGAAATATATTCATTCGAAACATTTCTTCTCGAGGACAGTATGTTTTCCCATACTTGATCTGTAATGAGGAAAAACAACGAAATATCGGTAAAAAATGTAAAAACATACAAACACACATAGAAACAGCGGAGAAAGTCGTCTGTCAAATGATGCATGGAGCAATGTTACGATTAGTAAGATATTTTAAGATATTTTATTTGAAGGATTTCAAGCCAGACATGACTTTCCCACAATATCACAAAAATTAAGTTTATCTGAAACACACCTTCTCATCTTAATTCATCTTGTAGTCAAAATGAATGACTATTTTTTTAACTGCTGAAGGCTGCAATTGTGAGATTAAATTTGGCACTATATGGATGTAACCATTTGCAGTTGAATTTAAACCCTGAATATATTCGGAACTATTTCATGAGGATCAACCATGTTTGGTTTGAAACCCTTCGTACTGGTATGTACCTTAGTGAATGTTAAAAAGAAATTAAGTTCTTGCATCTATTTGAAGCAGTGATTTGAAACTTGTGTGAAATATGGAAAAAAATCACGAAGCGTTTTGGGCATCTGCCTTCGATCAACACTTTGTTTTACAGAAAATTACATTGCTGTGTACTTTTGTAGAAGTTAATTATTTATCACGAAAAGCTAACACTGATATTCTATTTTGTTTAATATAATTTACAATGTTCATTTCAGTTTTCTATTATAATACTGGTTGGAACAGTTGTCTGAAGTTACTTTAAGGTAAATTATTCAGGTTGGCTAATCACAATCAAAATAAAATAAAGTGATGTTAAATTTGTAAATAGAATAATATGTATGAAATACCATGGCCTGATAGACGAAGATGTTGCTGATAGAGAATTATGAAACCGCAAAATTAAACACTTATAAAATGTCATAATAAAAAAAATAGTTATTTATGTATCAAGTAGGTACGCAAAATAAGGTTTTAGCAGACGAATTCATTGTTTTTGGACGAGGCATAAGCTGAATCCAAAATACGGGATGAGTCCACTAAAGATTTTGCGTACATGGTGCATACAATAGTTTTTAGTAAAAGCTGTCTAAATTCGGTTCCGGACAATTGGCCACAGAAAATTGGTAACTAGGACAATTGACCACAGAAAATTGGTAATAGGGACAATTCGCCACAGATAGACAATTCGCCACAAATATACAATTTTCCACAAATAGACAATTTGCCACAGATAGACAATTTGCCACACTGAGGTACAAAGATAAATCCAAGACTTTCAGAAGATCTATATTTTGCGAATGGATACAGAGATTATTGTAAATTCCACTAAGTGTCTGAATTGCTATGTACATGTAAATTTGGCTTCAAAAATGCCTTGCTATGTTGTAGCCTACAGCTCTCAAGTACCAGATGACGGTGCCTTCTGCTTTGTACCGCGGGAATTCTTCAACTAAACATGATATTCATCTGTCCATGTCGATGTATTTCCGCTTCTTTTTGGTAGGAGAATGACCACCTTCCAATCTCTCTATGCATCTGTCCACTTCTTCCACTTCCAACTGCAGTTGCTCCAGCATGTGATACAAGGAAGGATGCGCTTTCCCCATTAATAGGTTCAACCTCCTGTACCAAGCTTCGCATGTATTAGTAGTTCTTGCCTTAATCCTTCCCCAGTCTGCAAAATGCTTCTTGTGTTCAGACGGTTCTTTGACGACACTGCTTCCATCTTCTGATAACGTGACTGTTGCATTACACCCGTCACGCGTGTCACAGCGCCAAACAACTCCATTCTTATTTCCTCTAAGTCTCGTGTACATGTAGCCAAGATATATTAATTTGTCAGAGCCTCTTTCTGATTTTGTGAAGCGAATTTCTTCTGCCATAGTTCCGAATTAGTTTACAGCTTCTGGATTTGTCTTGTGTTACCATAGAAATATATTATAAATTGTTGCGAGTTTGAGTATTGCCTTGAATTTTAATGTGTGACTAATGTCTTTGATACGAATTTCAATTATGTGGCGAATTGTCTTTGATACTAATGTGTACATGTAGCTAAGATATATTAATTTGTCAGAGGCTCTTTCTGATTTTCTTCCGCCATAGTTCCGAATTAGTTTACAGATTTTGGATTTGTCTTGTGTTACCATAGAAAATTATAAATTGCTGCGAATTTGAGTATTGTCTTGAATTTTAATGTGTGGCTAATTGTCTTTGATACGAATTTCAATTATGTGGCAAGTTGCCTCTGTGGCCAGTTGTTCCCAACCCGTCTAAATTATTTGAAATAAAATAAATTAAAGTTAAATATATATACAAGTATAAAAGGCATAGTGAGTCAATTGTGATATTCTCACCGCCATCTGATAGACATAATGAAACAATGTAAAGTTCAGTTTTTCGATTTTAGAGAGCATGTACTAAAAATTCTTTATGATCTTTTGAATAAATACGAGGGGGATCCAGGAAATAATGACTGTTCGCGCATACCCGCTGCGCAGCTGATTCCCCTTCCTTGTTTGAAGGTCAACTGGCTTCCTTAACATGTGTTCTCATAATGTTGTCAGTACTGGTTGCAACAAGTCGCCATTGTGCATTTTGTGTTACTTCAAAATGAACGACGTGATTGATAATCCCGCCGACTGTGAGGTGAGGAGTGTGATTCGATTTTTGAATGCCCGACATTTGAAACCTGCACAAATTTACCGGCAATTGAAAGAAGTGTATGGTGATACTGTAATGAATGAAAGAAATGTGAGAAAATGGTGCGAAATGTTCAACAATGGGCGAACAAATGTCCACGATGAAACTCAACCAGGACGCCCATCACTCATCACAGAAGACCTGAAGACTAAAGTGAACGACAGAATCTTGCAAGACAGGCGCACATCACTCGACGAATTGCATATTGCCTTTCCTGACATTTCTCGTTCTTTGCTTGGTAAATTGTGTCGCAACATCTTGGCTACCACAAAATCTGTGCACGATGGGTTCCACGGCAACTGAGTGACCAACACAAAACTCAGAGAATGGCCTCAGCATTGACATTCTTGATGCGATATCACACAGATGGAGACGCCTTTCTTGATCAAATTGTGACTAGTGATGAGACCTGGGTGTCTCACAACACCCCAGAGACCAAGCGCCAATCACGTCAGTGGCATCATCCCTCATCACCCAAGAAACCGAGAAAATTCAAACAGACTCTCTCAACACAAAAAGTCATGGCTACTGTCTTCTGGGATCGCAAAGGTGTTCTTTTGCTGGATTTCATGCCAAAAGACACTACGATCAATGCAAATCGTTATTGTGAGACTTTACGAAAACTACGGCGAGCCATCCAAAACAAGAGGCGAGGAATGCTTTCGAGAGGAGTTGTGCTTCTTCACGACAATGCCCGCCTGCACACTGCTGCTTCAACTCGAGAATTGCTGGATCAATTCGGTTGGGAAATCTTTGATCATCTGCCCTATAGTCCAGACCTTGCTCCTAGCGATTTTCACCTTTTCACTAAGCTGAAAGACTTTCTGGGTGGTATGCGTTTTGGAAGTGATGAAGAGTTGAAGAAGACAGTGAACACCTGGCTTAATGAACTGGCGGCAGAGGAGTATAACACGGGAATTCTAAAGCTAGTGAACAGATACGACAAATGTTTAAATGTAGGTGGTGATTATGTAGAGAAGTAAAGAAAGCTTCAGTTATGTAACAGACTTTGTTTTTTCAAATAAATATATATTTTTTTAATTATTACAACAAAACGGTCGTTATTTCCTGGATCCCCCTCGTACATAGCTTTTACTGTTCCTCAGAATAATACATTTTTATTTTTATTAATAAACTTTTTACTTAAAATATTAAAATTAATTCGAAAGCTATAGACTCAAAAATTAATGTAAAACTGAAAGATAGTGAAATATAAATTTCAAGCAATTTACCATAGAAATAATAGGAACTAATAAAAGAAAAAAGTTAAATCATATTAAACTACAAGTGACATATAGAAAGTTAGAGCTATATCCTATAATTTATGACACTAGTTGTACCAAATTTTAAACTTTCAGTTTTAGTGTAAATCAGTTTGAATTTAATATAATAATACATTTCGGCAAGTGTTCTGGTTATTGAAAAAAATTATGTTGACAATATGAAACGCAATTTCTGTTAGAAAACTGTAAAACTCTCTGTTTGTTTCCTCCTGTTTACTACTATCGCTTTGAAAGTAAGAGAACACTGAAACATATCTTGTAATTCTTTGTGGCCCAAAAACGGTTACTCTCTACAAAGTTAAGAAATGTTATATAAATCATACGAAATGGCAGTTATGTACTTTACCTTGAAAGCCTCCCAGTCTCCTAGAGCCAATTCGAAAAAAGTGAATGCTTCAATAGCCGCCACAATTGCCAAGAAAATAATAACTCTCCTCATCTTGACCAGCTCCTATAAAACAGTAAAATTTTTCATTAATTACTAATAAAGACTAACATAGAAAGTACACTATATCATTAGAATTACTACCTATTTCCACATTTCAGTATCAATGCAATTTAGTTTCGAGGAGCTCTTAGACTGCACAATTTGCAGTTCTTTTTTTACAATAATGACGGGACTAGTTCTGATGCAGTTATGATGATGATGATGATTTTTTTTTTACAGTCTGCATGCTCCATTACTGTGGAGTAATACTACATGCATTGGTTTACCTTAAACTATGTTCATATAATTACTTTATATTGTTCTAAGAGTTACTTTATAAGCAATATAGATGGATGAATTTTGTACTTTTCTTTCATTGTAATTTGTCAAACTGTAAATTGTTAGTAAATTTGATCAAGTTCTTATGGTATTTGTGCACTAGTTTGTCTTTATTCACTGGCCAGTTTTCAGACTTTAGAACTGCCGCTTTCAGAATGTCTCTGATGATGATGATGATGATGATGATGATGATGATGATGATGATGATGATGGTTGTAGTAGTCACAGTCCATACATTACCACTGAACTATTGCTAATGCTTAACATTTCTTATCCAGCAAATTTCTCCTCAAAATTAATTGCGATTGTCGTCGTCATTATTATTATTATTATTATTATTATTATTATTATTATTATTATTATTATTATTATTATTTACTTACTTACAAATGGCTTTTAAGGAACCCGAAGGTTCATTGCCGCCCTCACATAAGCCCGCCAGCGGTCCCTATCCTGTGCAAGATTAATCCAATCTCTATCATCACACCCCACCTCCCTCAAATCCATTTTAATATTATCCTCCCATCTACGTCTCGGCCTCCCTAAAGGTCTTTTTCCCTCCGGTCTCCCAACTAACACTCTATATGCATTTCTGGATTCGCCCATACGTGCTACATGCCCTGCCCATCTCAAACGTCTGGATTTAATGTTCCTAATTATGTCAGGTGAAGAATACAATGCGTGCAGTTCTGTGTTGTGTAAATTTCTCCATTCTCGTGTAACTTCATCCCGCTTAGCCCCAAATATTTTCCTTAGCACCTTATTCTCAAACACCCTGAACCTATGTTCCTCTCTCAGAGTGAGAGTCCAAGTTTCACAACCATAAAGAACAACCGGTAATATAACTGTTTTATAAATTCTAACTTTCAGGTTTTTCGACAGCAGACTGGATGATAAGAGCTTCTCAACCGAATAATAACACGCATTTCCCATATTTATTCTGCGTTTAATTTCCTCCCGAGTGTCATTTATATTTGTTACTGTTGCTCCAAGATATTTGAATTTTTCCACCTCTTCGAAGGATAAATCTCCAATTTTTATATTTCCATTTCGTACAATATTCTGGTCACGAGACATAATCATATACTTTGTCTTTTCGGGATTTACTTCCAAACCGATCGCTCTACTTGCTTCAAGTAAAATTTCCGTGTTTTCCCTAATCGTTTGTGTATTTTCTCCTAACATATTCACGTCATTCGCATAGACAAGCAGCTGATGTAACCCGTTCAATTCCAAACCCTGCCTGTTATCCTGAACTTTCCTAATGGCATATTCTAGAGCGAAGTTAAAAAGTAAAGGTGATAGTGCATCTCCCTGCTTTAGCCCGCAGTGAATTGGAAAAGCATCAGATAGAAAATGACCTATACGGACTCTGCTGTATGTTTCACTGAGACACATTTTAATTAATCGAACTAGTTTCTTGGGAATACCAAATTCAATAAGAATATCATATAATGCTTCCCTCTTAACAGAGTCATAAACCTTTTTGAAATCTATGAATAACTGATGTACTGTACCCTTATACTCCCATTTTTTCTCCATTATCTGTCGAATACAAAAAATCTGATCAATAGTCGATCTATTACGCCGAAAACCGCACTGATGATCCCCAATAATTTCATCTACGTACGGAGTTAATCTTCTCAAAAGAATATTGGACAAAATTTTGTACGACGTCAACAAAAGTGATATTCCTCGAAAGTTACCACAGTTGGTTTTGTCCCCCTTTTTAAAAATAGGTACAATTATGGACTCCTTCCATTGTTCTGGTACAATTTCCTTTTCCCAAATAGCAAGTACAAGTTTATAAATTTCGTTATATAATGCACTCCCACCCTCTTGTATTAATTCTGCTGGAATTTGATCGATACCTGGAGACTTGTACTTTTTCAGATTTTCTATCGCAATTTCGACTTCTGAAAGCGTGGGTTCGGGTATAAATGGCTCAGCAGTTTGTATTTCAATTTCGTCCCGATCATTTCTATTTGGCCTATGTACATTTAGTAGTTGCGCAAAATAGTTTTTCCATCTGTTTAGGATTGATGGAGAGTCTGCAAGCAAGTCACCATTCTCATCCTTGATCACGTTTACCCTTGGCTGATATCCGTTCTTAAATTCCTTTATACCCTTATATAAATCTCGAATGTTTTTATTCTTACTATTTGTTTCTACCTCATTCAGTTTTTCCTTCAAGTAACCTCTCTTTTTATTCCTAAGTGTACGACTTGCTTCCCGTCTTTCATTGAAATAATTATCTCTCTTCTCCTCAACTGGATCCTGTAAGAATTTCAATTTTGCCTGTTTCCTTCTTTCTACTACCATGCAACAATCTTCATCAAACCACGGTTTCTTTTTCCTAGTTTCATAATAACCTATGCTCTGCTCAGCTGCAATTTTGATACTATCTCTGATATTTTCCCACACGCTATTAACATCTAATTCTTTCTCAACTTCGTCGGAACTTTCTAAAGTGGCAAACCTATTCGAAATTTCGACCTGATAATTTTGCTTAGCTTCCTCGTCCTTTAATTTCAAAATATTGAATTTAGTAATATTAACTTGTTGCTCTACTCGCTTGGCTACTGATAATCTTTCTCTTAATTCTCCAATCACCAAATAATGGTCAGAATTACAGTCTGCACCCCTGAAAGTTCGAATATCTACTATACTAGTATGTCTCCGTTTATCTATCAAGATGTGATCGATTTGGTTGTGTGTCAATCCATCTGGAGAAGTCCAAGTATATTTATGTATATCCTTATGGGGGAATGTTGTACTTTTGACAATTAAATTTTTCGATGTGGCAAAGTTGACTAATCTAACTCCATTGTCACTACTAATTGCGTGTAGGCTCTCTTTTCCAATAGTTGGTCTAAAAATATCCTCCCGTCCTACTTTAGCGTTGAAATCCCCCAATAAAATTTTCATGTGATATCTAGGGAACTGATCAAAAGTATGTTCCAATTCCTCATAGAAGCTATTCTTTATATGGTCGTCTTTCTCTTCTGTAGGGGCGTGAGCATTTATAACTATGATGTCGCACCATCTACCCTTAAGTACTAAATATGATAACCTGTCACTGATAAATTCGACCTTTTTTACTGCTGATTTTATTCTTTTATGAACAAAGAATCCTGTTCCTAATTGGTGATTATTGTTTCCTTCCCCATAATACAACAAGTAATCTCCTATTTGTGATATGCCATTCCCATCTAACCTAACCTCTTGTACTCCCACGAAGTCTATTCTATATCTAGCTAGTTCTTTTGCTACTAATGTTACCCCTCCTGTTCTATAAAGATTAGTTACGTTCCAAGTGCCAAATCTCAAATCCTTATTCCTTTGCTGTGGTCGTGCCAGAGAATCAGTCCTATTCCGAGGCTTATTATAGGGATACGTAACAAGCTGTTTTTTTACGGTGATGGGTTGTTAGCCCTTCGCCCAACCCCCAAGCTGGAGGACCACCCCTTATCGGCTGTCCACGACTGCTTATTCAATATATTTGCAGCTACCCTCCATATCTGGAGGCCGTCTCCTCTATCCGCAACCTGAGGACGCGCCATGCCGTGGTGATAGGGACCCACAATACATGGATTATTATTATTATTATTATTATTATTATTATTATTATTATTATTATTATTATTATTATTATTATTTCTGCTACTATTACATTTTATATTATGAAGATAGTGAACAACATTGCATTGCTGTTCTTGATTACCATATAAATTAAAGAAATAAAGTATCCAATACCCATACATTTCATAGAAGTAATACTTTGACTTAAGTCGACATTTAAATTAAAAGTACCGGTAATGTAATAATTTCAGTTAATTTATGAACTTGGAAATAATTTTTCAACAATCTTGTTTCAATTCAATAAAGCAACACTAGAACTAAGTGACAATATTTTTAAATTGATTGAAGAAACAACAGAACTCAGTGTAATGTAATGAACTTGTCTTACCTACTTTTCCTCACTTCGTATTCACAATGAATCCCCACAAGATGATCCCTGGGCTTTTGTATGCAATGTAAGTGTCAAAAGTCCGTCACAAGCTGTTTGCTATAAATAGAAATAAATGTTTTCGTACTGTACCACTAAAGTTTGTTTAAATACTGCTAAATCATAGTTCCCCGATCTTTGAACTTTATTTAGAGATACAGGAGAATGTGTTATGGTGATCTAGTGCTTTTGAAAAGGATTGTAGAAATATTTATTTTATAGTAAGATTAATTATTATTTATATATTACGTATATTTGTATATCCACAGTATGACTACTCATAGTCATTGAATTATTATTTTTAATTATTAACCTCTCCAACTTGGGAATAACTTCAACAAAATTTACTATGGTTAAACATAAAATTATACTAACCCCTAAAACTATAAAATATATGTATCGTCGGTTTACAAGCAAAACACATTAAGTCAAAAATATTACTTCCGAGAAAAAGACATAGGGTAAAGGTTGGTAAATTGTGATACTAGTAATATTATGATAGTACTTTTTGAGAATTTTTTACAATTTTACTGAGCGAGAGAAGGACTGGTTTTGTGCAGAAACTTGTCCACGAACATTCCCTTAATACATTGACACAAAAAAACCGACTTCCTCTCGCTCAGTAAAATTATAAAAAATTTCTTAAAAAGAACTATCATAATATTATTAGTATCACAATATTACCAATATTTACCCTATATAATGTACCGGTAGGTACCTAAAAGGATGAAGTTACAAAACAATGGAGAAAGTTACACATGCAGAACGGCACACATTGTATTCTTCACTTGACATAATTAGGAACATTAAGTTCATATGTTTGAGATGGGCAGGACATGTAGCACATATGGGTGAATCCAGAAATGCACATAGAATGTTAATTGGAAGACCTGAAGGAAAAAGATCTTTGGGGAGGCCGAGGTGGGAGGATAATATTAAAATGGATTTGAGAGAGGTGGGATATGGTAGCTACTGGATTAATCTTTCTTAGGATAGGGACCGATGGCGGGCTTATGTGAGGGCGGCAATGAACCTTTGGGTTCTTTAAAAGCCATTTGTGAGTAAGTAAGTAATACATTGCTAGATGACGCAATATTTTCATGATCACAATAAATTGACACTATGGCTTAGACTAATTGGTCCACACCTGTGGAGTAACGGTCAGCGCGTCTGGCCGCGAAACCAGGTGGCCCGGGTTCGAATCCCGGCCGGGGCAAGTTATCTGGTTGAGGTTTTTTCCAGGATTTTCCCTCAACCCAATACGAGCAAATGCTGGGTAACTTTCGGTGTTGGACCCCGGACTCATTTCACTGGCATTATCACCTTCATATCATTCAGACGCTAAATAACCTAGATGTTGATACAGCGTCGTAAAATAACCCAATAAAATAAATAGACTAATTGACAAATGATTAATTCCTGTATCTTTGGTGTGATAAAATTACCAATTGACAGTTTTTTTACATACCGTGTCAGAAATTCTAATGCAGTCAAAATCATGCTCTTTGTGAAAATTATGGTCGTACATAGAAACGAGTCTAAAACACTCCCTGCTTGACACTTAATCTCGAAATGCAGTTCAAAGTTCGGAGGTCTGTATTCTAAACACAAACTTTAAATTATTTACAGTGACATAACAACGATATGTTATGGACTTGATAACTTGGTACTCGAGGGTAGGGATTATCATATCTTTAAGGAATGACTCACCTAAGTAAAATTTCAGTAACTTAGATTTATCAATGTGTTGTAGAATCTGACATGGGGTAACTATCTTTGCTATGAATAGACGTCTTCACAGTGGCTTGCATCGTGTTGACCACATGGTCAGAGAGGCCTGCTATGTAGCATTGTCTGAAGTTGATGCAAAGAAAGTCCAAAAAGCATCTAGATGAACTTGTACCACCTCAAGAAGAAGAAAACATACATTATTTGTATATAGGTGTGAATTTGTAACTCTGCAATAGTAATATTAATTATTATTATAATACGAATCAATCGTAATAATCCCAAAAACATTGGAAGACCTTGATTCCGAACAGACATGGTGTGCATGTGGGGTTCTCTCAAATTATGTGCATTTTCCATACAATAAACATCACACCTCTAGGTTCGACCTCATTCTGTCCCTTACTGGCATTCTGAAAACCTGTTGACCCTATACGCAATCATACTTTCCTCGTGTTCTCTGATTTTTTCAGAAAGTGAATAACGGTATGTAACTCTTATCCTACAAAAATTGTACTACTGTACTATACTGTATTTCATGTTTACATTATTTACATCACTGGCATTCAAGCAGGGGTACGTGTACGCTAAGGGGAATGGAAAGACATACTATTGGGTACGTAAAATTTTAGAAATGCTATACATATTATTTCATTATAAACATTGAATGATCAGGGCCAGATTCAGGGTTAGCCACAAGAGATCTGGACGTAAGATGACGCAATTTTGGAAAGCTATATTCTCCCTCTCGCTTTATTTCATTTATAATAACAAGCAGAGTGGCAAGATTTAATTTTAATTTCTCAAAAGTACTTCTTTCCAAAACTAATCATTATTTTGTAGTTGTAGCATTCTTTGCTCAACATCTTGCAGCTGTGTTCGTTACGATTATATTATTGTGATCTTATAATGAAAAGAGCCATTTCAATTGCCTGTTTTTAAATAATAATCAGCCACCAGCATGGTTCAGTCGGTTAAGGCGCTTGCCTGTCTGTCTAAAGTTACACTGGTTGTGTTTTTTCGAGGTTTTCCCCAAACGTAAGGTGAATACCAGGTAATCTATGGCGAATCCTCGGCCTCATCTCGCCAAATACCATTTCCAATCTCATCGATGCTAAATAACCTAGTAACAGTGTCGTTAAATAACCAACTAAAATAATAATAATAATAATAATAATAATAATAATAATCAAATGGTATTTGCAGAATCTCAAGGTACAGTTTTTTAAATAATTTCCAAAAATTGAGAGAGAATACAAAACCCAATTAAAATCCATTTTACACCGTCGCCATTAATTTTTATGATCTTAACATTGAAAGAAATCCCGCTGAAAAGTTTCATTGACGGTTCACTGAACATAAAATCTGGAAACATGTCAATCTGCGACTTTTGGATTTCTGCTCGCAAAGAGTTCGAGGAGTGTGATGTCATTTCACACCTCCTGCCATTCCCATCAATGTATCTATGTGAGTAGAGTTTCTCCACACTAATTTCAATCAAAATGAAACACATAAATCTCTTTAATCCAGACTCAGTTGTGATCCTTGTACTCATAAATATTCGTTCCCAAATTTAGGTTCTAGCATGCTGGAAATAAGCTCACTCATGTTATTGACACATCAGAACTATATTAATCAATACTTAATGTAGGTGTATAATATTAATTAATCTATCAGTTTCCTATAATAGACATGCCACCTTGTTCATTTATTAATTGTTATATATCATTCATTGTCAGTCCACACCTGTGGAGTAACGGTCAGCGCGTCTGGCTGCGAAACCAGGTGGCCCGGGTTCGAATCCCGGTCGGGACAAGTTACCTGGTTGAGGTTTTTTCCTGGGTTTTCCCTCAACCCAATACGAGCAAATGCTGGGTAACTTTCGGTGCTGGACCTCGGACTTGTTTCACCGGCATTATCACCTTCATATCATTCAGACGCTAAATAACCTAGATGTTGATACAGCGTCATAAAATAACCCAATAAAAAAAAATCATTCATTGTGTGTGTTGTGTTGTTTTGTGTTTGTGATTCTGTCAGTACACTATGCATTTTACATGGTGCTGATATTGCAGTAAAAATGTACCTTTACAGTACCGGTACCTACAGTAAAACTTCGGGAGCATGTAATAATAACGTATTGAACGGGACTGTATATTAATGGAAGTGACCTATTGTATTTTAGAATTGTTTCTATTTCAACACACAGAGATAACACAGTACAAACAGTAGCCCCAGACAAAATTTCGTGTCAACTTTGTACCTCCAAAGTTTTCGGTGCATAATGAAGTTATAAATAATTACATAGAGTACAGTGGAAAAACTTGACAAGTCCAAAATTATAGATTTTCTGTTTTAGATGTCATGTAATAGCTCAGGGAGTGTAGATTTGTGTAGTTTAACTGTACGGAATAACAACCTCATTACTCCAAAGAGATTTTAAGAATGATAACCCCAAAGACAATAGAATATAATGGTTCTCTCTCTCTCTTTCTCTCTCTCTCTCTCTCTCAAACCTACATGTAACACCCATTTCACCACACTTGTAACAGGTCATGGTAAACTAAGTTCCTATTTTCACCGTTTCAAAATTATTATATAATCAACAATGTGTCTCTGCAACCTAAATGAACAGACAATTGAACATCTGATATAAGACTGCCCTAAACTGAACCCACAACGAGCGACATTCAAGAACAAAATTACAAGAAAGAAAGGAAAACAACCAATTAATAAGATGGACATAATAAAATTGTACTGTAAAAAATTCATGCAATTTGCAAATTCAATAGACTTTGAATCATTGTGAAAATGTTGTTGTTGTTTGCTAATGCTGAATTTCTGACAACGAGATCATTTATTCTCTCGCTCTCCAGTATTTTTCACTCAAGGACGCTAAGTTGATAATTGTAAAAATGTAAAACTTCAAATATGTAGTAATTACGAGGTAGACTAGACATATAATATAAATATAGCTAAAACTAGAACAATATTAGAAATAGAACTAGTATAAAGTAAGAAGTAATGTAGAATAGGATAATAAGTTAGCATAAGGTATTTATTACAATACAGTATATCAAATCTCTTATGGATATAAATAGAATGCTATGTTATCTATACTAATAATAAATCTGTAACCGAAATTTTTCTGGTAATTTTCGATTTTCCAAAAATAATTGGTCCTAACATATACAATTAACCACCCTGAAACCGAAAATCGCTTTTTTGACATTTTTGTTTGTATGTCTGTCTGTCTGTCTGTCTGTCTGTCTGTCTGTATGTTTGTTACCTTTTTACGCGATAATGGCTGAACGGATTTCGATGAAAATTGGAACATAAATTAAGTTCGTTGTAACTTAGATTTTAGGCTATACGGCATTCAAAATACTTTATTTAAAAGGGGGGTTATAAGGGGGCCTGAATTAAATAAACCGAAATATCTCGGTTATTATTGATTTTTGTGAAAAATGTTACATAACAAAAGTTTCTTTAAAAATGATTTCCGATAAGTTTTATCTCATGCAAAATTTTGATAGGACTGATATTTAAGTCTGTCTGTCTGCCTGTCTGGATGTTTATCTTTTCACGCGATAATGGCTGAACGGATTTCGATGAAAATTGGAATATAAATTAAGTTCGTTTGTAACTTAGATTTTAGGCTATATAGCATTCAAAATATTTTATTTAAAAGGGGGGTTATAAGGGGGCCTGAATTAAATAAACCGAAATATCTTCTTACTATTGATTTTTGTGAAAAATGTTACATAACAAAAGTTTCTTTAAAAATGATTTCCAATAAGTTTTATTCCAGGCAAAATTTTGATAGGACTGATATTTAAGGATATACAAGAGTTTTAAAATAACAATACAATACATTTCCACCACCACCTCAGATTATAGTGTCGTTGTTCCGTAACTTCTAGGTGCAAAATATTAAATTTTTTAGTAGGAAGAAAAACAAATTTATTCATTCTATGGCAGTAGTGCATAGGAGATCGTGAGTTCTTACATTTTTGAAAGAAAGAAATGTAATTACATTATATATAGTAGATTGTATTATTTGCTGCATCATTAAGTTATTTAGTAGAGAAAAAATCTGAAAATCGATATATGACATAGGAGTTATTGCAGGAACAACGACGATGGCTACAATGAAATCAAAACAAATGACTCCGTGTATTTAAGGCGGCCTTGACATTTATCAATATTAGTATACAGAGAATATTTTGTGTGTTTGTATGAAGTAATCTCAGAAGCTAATTAACCTTCACAATTAACTCTCTTAATTTGGAGTGATTTATTAAAGGATGCATTCAAGACTAATTTAGGAAAATGTTAAACGAATTATATTTGAACCAAATGAGTGGTCTCTGGATCAAAATGATACATTTTAGTTATTTAAATACAATTTAAATTAAGTACCATATTAAACGATTTATTCTTCTATCAAACCCGAATGTTCCCTGGACCCAATGTTCTATTTTAATTATGTAATTACTTTATATTTATTTCCAATAAGTGCAGCGGAGCGCACGAGTACAGCTAGTATAAAATAATTGTAAACATAGAGGTCCTCAGAAAATTAAAGGTTCCTGATAATACTCTTCAGACAATTGCATCAACCATTTTAAAATCTTCATTGAACATCATCAATCACCATCTCTATTTATCTTTATAATATTCAATGTATATTATTTATTTTCAATACATTTTTATCATTCTGATAGCTACCAAATCTTGTCGCAGAATATTCTTTTTTTAACATTAATTTACATTTTCTTTTTTGTTCATTTGAATTGATTAGGATGCCGATATTTTAAATCCAAGGTTTGGACAGCTATCATTATATATATTCAACCAGTCATGTAGTATTACTTTAATTGTAATGAAACATGATGTAAATGCTTAAAAAACATATACACACATTTTATATGGAATATTTCATAGCGGTTTTTGGTAAACCATTGATTTAATTTCCAATATGGTTAGTCAATTTAAGAGAGCAATGCATTATGATCATAAATTATTGAAAAAAATTTAGTTTTGTCCTTCAAATGTGCAGAAATTTGATCTGAAGAAATGTAACTTTTTGTTCTGCAAAGGAATTTTATAATGTTACATTTGTTTGGATCAAATTTCTGCATATTTAAAGAACAAAGCTAAATTTCTGTCAATAATTTATTATCATAATACACTGCTCTCTTAAACTAATCGAGCATGTTGGAAATGAAATCAATGACTTTTCAAAAAAGCAATATGAAATGTTTCCATCTTGAATCTTGCATACACTACTTTTAATACTTAAATATAAATGATTGATTAAATGGCAAACTAACTAGTGTTAAATTATATAACCACGTGTGGCTTACAGCTGTTTCGGTGCTCCTTCACACCATCGTCAGAGCCTACTAGGTCCCCGGCATCATCTCGACTTTGCTGCCTGTTGTAGGAGTGCGTTTGCGTGTTGAAAAGTGGAGTCGAGTAGTGTGTGTGTTCTGAAATTGATCTGTGTGTTGAGGATTTGATTAGGGTGTGTTTTGGTGTGTCTGTATATTTCAACAAAAACTCAACACACTAGAACAATATGAAATATACAGACACACCAAAACACATCCTAATCAAATCCTCAACACACAGATCAATTTCAGAACACATACACTATTCGACTCCACTTTTCAACACGCAAACGCAACCCTACAACAGGCAGTGAAGTCGAGATGACGCCGGGAATCTAGTAGACTCTGATGATGGTGTGAAGGAGCACCGAAACAGCTGTAAGCCACACGTGGTTATATAATTTAACACTAGTAAGTTTGCCATTTAATCAATCATTTATGAAATATTTCATATAAAACAATTTCTATCCCATAAAGGAAGCTAAAGCGAGCAAAATTCTATTAAATTTATTTTTTCGAAATATCGCAAAGAGTACTGGTAACTGCCTGAATTTCATGACATTACTTACGGGTCAACTATATGTCACCCGGGCTCAAACTCGCTGTGGTTAAGCCATAAACGTCTACTGCTACATTCCTACTTCGAAACCTTATCTGGAATTGAAGTTTGAAGTTTTCAGGACAGTTAATAATAAAATTGTTGGTACTTGTATTTATTTGTGTTTGGAATGTTGAAACATATGTGGACAACAGTAACATGATACTACTGGTATCACATCTCCCCTTATGATGTCTTATGAATTGGAGCTCAAAGTCTGAAGTGCTGTATCTAGAAAAGTAAACACAAAATATGATATGGAGAATGGCAGCTTGATATTAAAGAGAGGGCTCATCGTATGAGGCAGCATTGTGCTTTCGAAACCAGTGAACTCCTCTTAACTACGAAGTAGAAATTTCAGGTAAGCCACATTATATTCAACAGTTAGTCTGGTGTCTGTCCTTCATAGAAGGCTACTTACAGCTTCACTGAATCTATAAACACTTAAAACACTTTTGATACAAGTTTATTTGTAGTACAAATTAATTGGCTTCAGTTAATTGTTTCATTTCGTATGCATAATTTCTGTATTTTTGTGACAGATCTTGTATGTCAAATTGGAGTGAAGTTAAATGCTGCGTAGATTAATGTCTATTTTAATAATTCAAAATTAAATTATTGTAGTGATGTTTTTATTTTTCAAGTACAACAACAACAACAACAATAATAATAATAATAATAATAATAATAATAATAATAATAATAATAATAATAATAATAATAATAATACAACATTGTTTTCAATAAAAAATTGGCTATGTTTTATTTATTTATTTACTTATGTATTTCATTATTTATTTATTAAATAATTCTGCATTCACGTCATGGCGCATTAGACATACCTAGTCCAGTTCTTAATCTGCCATCACCCACTATTTAATGATTACAAATGAACAATACATATGGCAACCTACAAGTATATACTAAGTATTTGTTTAACATTTATTATTATTGTTATTATTATTTAAAATACAGTATAGCCTAGTATTAATTTTTCTACGTTTGTTAATCTAATATCATTTATTTTATTTCCTAACTAATTTATATAGTTCATCATCAACATATAATAATAATAATAATAATAATACATTGTTTTCAATAAAAAATTGGCTATGTTTTATTTATTTATTTATTTATTTACTTATGTATTTCATTATTTATTTACTTATTTATTTATTAAATCATTCTGTATTCACGTCATGACGGATTAGATATAGTCCAGTTCTTAATCTGCCATCACCCACTATGATTACAAGTGAACAATACATATGGCAACCTATAAGTATATAGGCCTACTAAGTATCTGTTTAACATTTATTATTATCATCATCATTGTTATTATTATTATTATTATTATTATTATTATTATTATTATTATTATTATTATTATTTAAAATACAGTATAGTAGCCTACTAATTCTTCTACGTTTGTTAATCTAATGTCATTTATTTTCCTAACTAATTTGTATAATTCATCATCAACATATAATAATAATAATAATAATAATAATAATAATAATAATAATAATAATAATAATAATAATACATCTAGTGAATGCTTGTATTTGAAACCATGGACTTCAACTTTTTCTTTTCTATATTCAATCTACTTAAAGATTATTTTGTTAAATTAATTATAATACTTTTCGTAGCTTCATATCGGGTACGAATTCTCAACATCTGTAATCCCATTTCATTCAGAGCTTTGATTTTCTCTTCCCATCTAATTTTAAGCCTAAAAAGAAATTTTTCTAATTTATGCAGATAGCAGATTTTTTTATATGCCACTATAGCATTTATGTTCAAAACTTTTTTATCCACCAAACAATTTCTCAAACCATTCATTGCCGCACAATTTAAAGCTATATGCATTGCGTCTTCCATTAGTCTCCATAACGGACATTTGTCTTCATGTTCCTGTCTTATTCTTGAGCCTCCAGATACCTAATATCCACCATGCCATTCCTGTTCTCTCTTCTCTTGAATTTAACATAATATTATATTCTTTCTGTTCCCAAAATGTTTTAATTTCCCAATAATATTTTAGTGATCCGAAGTTCGTAATATTACGAAAAATATCTTGTCTCGAAATTTCGTTTGTCCTCTCTTTTACCATTTTTCCAATAGTTTTCGTGTTTATAGTCCCTAGTTCTCTCCATAGTCAATTTATACCTAATCTGTTTATTTCCAATTCCAGCTCTTTCAGCCAATTCGATTTCCAATTAGCGGCTTCCATACAAAAAAAAAAAAAAAAAAAAAAACATTTTTTCATAATTGCTGAATCATTCTTTAACAAAATATTACCACAATCTAGTACATACAGTTACGAAGCTCAATAAATAGGCAATATGCATCCAATGACAGTTGAACTTTAGTTGCTAGCCACTAGGATCGCTACTATTGCACAGTCCATTGTTCTTAGTACTCTCAGTTGCTAACTGCTTGGAACATTGTATCACGAGAAATGCAAAATATCACCTAAAGCTTCGTAACTGTATGTACTAGACTGTGATATTCAGGCTTCGAGACTTCGGACCCGATAGAGCAGTTCAGTGGGAAATCCGCATAACGGCGTACTGAGTATAGTGGTAAAGCGTACAGTGGGTGGGGGTACAGTAGAATGAATGCCAACAAATACGCAAAGGAAAACTCTCTGGATTTGAAGGTTCTGATGAATAATTTGGTTTTCATACAAACCTATTTTCAAACTGTGTCTGAAACTATTACATGGTTAGAAAAGTCAGAGCAAGAGATGCCAGAAGCCCTCAAATTAGATGAGGAAATGACGCAGAGAATTAATGAGACACAAGTACAGTACACTGGTTACTGAACGTGTAAAACAGAAGTGGAAATCAATTTTATGTAAAAATAACGGATATGGAGCATTGTGTAATATAAACAGCAAATTAGTGGACATAGGGTCACCCAAGAATGAAGGACTGTCTCTTAGAGACTGCAATGATGTTAGGTTTTTTCGTTTTGCTCCTATCACGTCCTGTGTTTGGTAGACAACTGAAAAAGATTTACGTTTGAGACACTGAAAATGTATTTTGTAGTACTTTGCAATTCTGTACTGTAACTGCACTTCGTAGAGACGATCAATAGGATAAATGAAGAAATTAAAATTGCTACATGTTTATTTCCACCATTAACACTGTGTATAATTAAACCCAAATGTTTATAAAAGACAGGAGAATAAATGCTTTTCACATTATTTTGACATTGTCATAGTGTAATGTATATTTACTTTCAGAATGTCCATATGTGTGCGTTTCCCATACTACTGTACCGGTACTCTATTCTAAATAGCAACGTTGTTACCTCAACACATCTCTACCTTTCACTACCCGCAGCGAGTCAACAACCTATAGTACAAGCACAGTAAACTTATTGTATCGGGTCCAAAGTCTCGAAGCCTGATGATATTACATAAATATTTTCTTTTTCTTTTTAGAATAACTCCCAGACTCGTATCAATTCCCATCTCTAGTAATGCTGCCAGGTTGGAAGCATTCTCTGGTACCGTATTCCTAAAAATAAATTGTCTGTCTATGCGTAACTGATTAAAAATTTTTTATATTATTGGCGCCAAATATATATATATATATATATATATGTATATATATATATATATATATATATATATATATATATATATACATACTCGTACATGAATTAATTAATTCATTCATTCATTCATTCGTTCGTTCATTCATTCATTCATTCATTCATTCATTGTTCTGCCCAAGTTCAGATCTTTCACTGTAAACACAGTTTTCTCCAATCTTTCCTATTTTCAGCTTACCTCTTTGTCTCCTCATATGATTCATTACCTTAATGTTGTCTAGGAGCAAAATGTGTTTAACATAAAATCTATACTAATAATAAATCTGTAGCCAAAATTTTTCTGATAATTTACGATTTTCCAAAAATAATTGGTGTTAACATGTATAATTAACCATCCTGAAACCGAAAATCGCTTTTTTGAAGTTTTTGTTTGTATGTCTGTCTGTCTGTCTGTCTGTATGTTTGTTACCTTTTCACGCGATAATGGCTGAACCGATTTATATGAAAATTGGAATATAAATTAAGTTCGTTGTAACTTAGATTTTAGACTATACGGCATTCAAAATACTTTATTTAAAAGGGGGGTTATAAGGGGGCCTGAATTAAATAAATCGAAATATCTCGCTTATTATTGATTTTCTTGAAAAATGTTGCATAACAAAAGTTTCTTTAAAAATAATTTCCGATAAGTTTCATTCTATACAAAATTTTGATAGGACTGATATTTAATGAGATAAATGAGTTTTAAAATTAAAATAATGCCATCTAAGGCGCTGTACTGAAATAAAAACAAATGACTTCGTCTATAAGGGGCCTTGGACAACAACAATCGAAAGCTATTAAACATAGCCTAAGAGAATGTTTCTGTGTTTGTATGAAGTAATATCGGAAGCTAATTAATTGTTTAATTATTATTTCACCATTGCAAAGTGTAGTTTCTCTAGATGGACATAATTCTACAATGTTATTACAGTAACTTGTGAAACATATAGCAAATAATATAAAGTATACACATTAAAACTAAATGGTATGTCAATCTTCATTAAACTATGGTTGCATGTAATAACAATTAAGAAACATGTTAAAGGAATAATTGTCATTGCACCAAATGATTGCTCTCTGGACCAAAATGATCGCATTCTAATTATTTAAATACAATTTAAATTAAGTAACATATTAAATGATTTATCCTTCTATCAAACACGAATGTTCCCTGGATCAAACGTCCTATTTTAATTATGTAATTACTTTATATTTATTTCTAACAGGTGCAGCAGAGCGCACGGGTACGGCTAGTAACCAATGAGATTGTATTATGTAATCTACATTGACGTTCACTCTTGTCTCAATATGCAGTTTATCATTCATTAATTATATAATTACATGTACCGGTATTTTATGTTTAATATGGCATGGTACAACTCCTAAACCTTGTGTTCAAAATATTTATATTATTTATTGTACTCAAACAATCATCTGAAGATGACCAATTAAATGGTCGAAAAGTTTGTGTTTTAAATTAGTTCATGTATCACGAATTGCTAGGTTGTTAAACCTTCACTGTTAAATTGATGACTGAAATAATAATAAAATATATTATACCAGTAAGTATTTATACAACTTATCTGAATGTAAAATAATAATAAAAATGTCTTTCAAATTAAATGGTCACTAGACTAGGGATAGGTAAAGTATCTCAGAATTTTATTTAACAGTCGGCCTGGTTGGCTCAGTTGGTATAGTGCTGGCCTTCTATGCTCGAGGTTGCGGGTTCGATCCCAGGCAAGGTCGATGGCATTTAAGTGTGCGACAGGCTCATGTCAGTAGATTTACTGGCATGTAAAAGAATTCCTGCAGGACAAAATTCTGGCACACCGGCGACGCTGATATAACCTCGGCAGTCGCGAGCATCGTTAAATAAAACATAACATTCAGCATCTTATTTAACAATTTTAAAGTGTATGTATTTCTCTTTATTACATTCATGATTAATTGCTTTGAGTAAAACATTAAATTAACAAATTCTCTGTTACTCGTAAGCAATAATGGAACACTTCATTTGTTTATAGAACTGGTCAAGATGAAGAGTCTAATAATAACTTTATTGGCAGTTGTGACAACTACTCAAGGAATCAATTTATTCGAATTGGCATTAGATGACTGGCACATGTTTAAGGTAAGTACAACCTACTTATAACTATTGTAATCTTAATTACACAACTTTTAACACTATATCACTTCGGAATATGTATTATGACTTTATCGTGTTAAATTCTATCATACCTGGTTAACATGTTTCGACCAATATCAGGTCGAAACATGTTAACCAGGTACGATATTCCGAAATAACTATTGTGTCTAAACGGCATTTCTTGCAAGTTGAGAGGGCGCGAAGACATTCTTTTCCCCCCCTCCCTATTCCCCAGATACCGTTAGCGACCGAGCAGTAGCTGTTACTTCTTATACCTGCACCCCCTACACTGTACACAGAACAAAATAAAATATTTAATAAAGTACACTAGGGGATATAAAATGCAGCCATACAGATGTTTGACAATGACTTGTTTCAGTATATTTTAGTGTCATTGTTATAATATTTTCAACTGGCTACTAATCAAATTAACGAATGTTGGTTTGAATGTTGGGGAGCGACACAGTGCAGATTGTCCCAGTGTGAATGTCGCAGTGTAGCAACTAGCGGTGGAGAAAACATTTATCTTTTGCCCTGAGCGGTTTGAGATTTGTTTCGTCCTTACAGTTTACTTCGTAGTGTTTTGTGAATATCGGTATAGGAAATAGTGTATATAGTGTAGTGTTAATTTCTTATATAAGTACATAGTTTTTTTTATTTAGGCTTAGGACCGTAT
Source organism: Periplaneta americana (assembly GCF_040183065.1). Taxonomy (NCBI): domain Eukaryota; kingdom Metazoa; phylum Arthropoda; class Insecta; order Blattodea; family Blattidae; genus Periplaneta; species Periplaneta americana. Next base: position 153,272,401 of record NC_091122.1, on the reverse strand, counting down.
TTTATCGTAGTTTGTAAATTATTTAACAAACATTATGGCTTCCAGCAGTGTTATAAAACATAAAAAGGTAAACCAATGTGAAGTGGTGTTGAATTTATTTCAAACGTTATGTGCTGAAAATCCAACTTACAGTTTAGAAAAGGTGGCTGAGATGACGGGGAAACTGACTTAAATTCACTGCATAGTACTATAATTTGTGTAGCTGAACGTAGAAACGCATTACTACTGGTTCAGTAGACCTATGCTTATTAAGATCGAAATACGGTACTTAAATTTAATATGTCAGTTGTACGCCTGTTTTAGTATTTATTTCTTCTTACGTTACAAGTAACTGTCGTATATTGAACTCATTAAATATTTTTAATATGCAAATTATTGATATAGACAGTAATAAAAATAGAATCGATTTCTTGGTATAGACTTTCGAAATATAGATTTTGACACTTTGTGTTGTAAGTCAATTAGTCGAACGTTTTTACGACGGACTGTAGCACCTTCCCCTTCACTGAAATGGGGAGTACGAATTTTACCTGGACCATTGAGTACCGTAACCAAGTAGAAGTATGCATGATTATAAATAGAAGAAACAGCGAATGTATGTTCTTCGTTCTTTAAGACGCACATAATTAGCATATAATTCTAGTTAAAATATCAATTATTGTAAAACTAAAAGTAACAAGAAACAGTGTTAAATTCTAAAAATGGAGCCCATCTAAAGCAGTGGCGGCTCCTGCGTATTTCTTAAGAGGAGGAAAGAAGGTAACAGGACGAAATGACACTTTCTTGGATGAAACATGCTACAAATTAGCCAACATGCATACATGTAACACCAGGTAGTGTTGGGGTTGGCCTTCCCTTCTGTATAGAAATAATCTGTTCTTGTAAACTGAGTTTCCTAAATTTTCCAAAATATATCATGTTTTCACTTCCATTCATTGTTGAATAATTACACAAATTAACAATTACAAGGAAATTCACCTCGCAGCATTTTTCGAGCACACTACAGCATCACACGTGTTGGAAGAGACTATAGCTACTAACACGTAATCGGGAATGGGAAATAATCTGAGGAAAGCGAGAACACTGCACCCACCCACGTGGTCTGTGTTGCCACATGTACATTTTACAAGTTCAGTATCACATGCTTTTGAAGAATATCAGTTCTTGTAAAGTCATACTACCATTATTGTTCAAAATTACCGGTGCCCATTTTTTTGTGTTAAAAATAATGTAGTTTGGAGCTCCTACTTTCAATTTCAAATATATTTGTACAAAACTGACAACTTGCTGTCTAGTACACAATGAATAGAAGTGAATTTCAGGGGCCAAAATGATCTGCGATACTAACGTAGAACTACTTCCTCTTTGTTTTATACAAACACGACTTTAACTTTCAGATATCCTTGAAAGTTTCAAACCATGAATAGTAGCCTATATAAAGAGCAATGAATAATATTTTTTTATTTATAATTAAAAGAAAGTTTATATGGTGTCTTTCATAGCGTTGCGTTAAAACTGTTTTATTGTGCCTCCTCCTAGATGTGTTATAGTCTGGTTCAATGCAGCATCGTTAGATGGCAGCAGTAGCGAGCTTGCTGCACAACCAGTCGGTTTCTATTTCCCACCCATGCGCTGATTCAGAGGAGGATCTCCTCCCTCTCCGTTCATTTACTCGCTTTAAAACTCTGCTGCTTTCTCTGGCCGCTAGTGCGCTGTTGTCTATGTGTGTTAACTGCAGTAAAGGAGGAATGGATTGACTTTTCTCCACACAAACAATCCCGCTTCTTTCTCACAGTTTTCTAGCAGCACATGAGCGAGGAACCGAGGTTTTCTTATAGCTATGTACTTAAAAATTATCGAATCTTCCTTGAATTTCAAGGCACATATTTTATTTGGTATTTACTTTCAAAAGAAGAAAAATGTGAGGAGGACGTTCCTCCCTTCCCTCCCCCGAGGAACCACCACTGATCTAAAGTATGATTCCCCATCTAGTACAATTAGTTAACCTTTGACCATGTGTTTTAACTTGAAACAAGTACGTCATTCACAAGAAATAAACACAAAGTCTTAAAATTATCAAAAAACATTGTGGGTAGTAGTGACTGGAAATGTATATTGTTCTATCGACATAACTTACTCATGACCTCATCGCAACGAAATGATTATTCTGATTATCTGTAGATGTATATTTAGATATTATTGCCTGCCATATTCCACTATTGGTAATATATTATCGATGATTTGTTCTGTTGTTTCAGTGTCTTTGGATAGAAAAGAGTTCTATTTATAATTTAAATTGTTAATACAACATTGTAATAATTATATTCTTATTGTACAGATTGCGTATGGGAAGACATACAGTCCTCGAGAAGAACTGTTCCGCATGAGAATATATCTGGACAATGTGGAAAGAATAAAGAAACACAATGAAGAATATGCAAGGGGACTTCATAGCTACACACTTGCAGTTAACAAATTTTCAGACATGGTAACTACACGTACCGGTATATAATTTTATTGAATAATGGTGATCATAATTTGATGCATTTGAAATCATAGGCAGTGGCAGTACATGCAAATGAAATGATATTAAACGTGAGGAATGTTACTACAGGCGTGTAGTATTATGTAACAAGTTAGATTAGGTGTATATTATGTGACAGGTTAGGTTAGGTTTGATTAGGTGTGTAGTATTAAGCATATACTGAATCTCAGCGCTGAGCAATCTGATGGCATCACAGTGTTCCGAATTTCAATGATGACGTCACTGATGCTCCACCAGTGTCGCACTGGTTCCATCAGCTTGCAGAGGTGGTGGCAGTGTCCATCAGTCACCATCAGTGAATCTGATTGGTTCTTGTATAGGGCGGGAATTACCAGGCAAATGACATCGTGCACTGTTGTGTCATGGTGGTGTGTTCTGCTTTGGTTCTGCTGTATTGTTTGTAGTGAGCACAACGTAAAAACAATATGTTATTAATGGCTTATGAGCGAACATGTCAACAGACCAGTTATTACTACTGGTTCAAGAAATAAATTGTTTATGCTCTCTTTTCTTTGAACGAGATGACAGTTCGGAAATTTCGCAAAATCTTGCTAGTGTAGCACAGACAACAACTTGTAGGTATAGCTGCCATGACAGCCATCGAACCTTTCAGCAGTTTTGTTTCTATTTCACTGCAGCATGACGTCATTGTTGTCCATCAGTCCAAAGAGATTCGGAATACGCTGATTATTACTGTGTTGACGACACCGAAACCCACTGTTACATTAACGAAATATGGTCGTATTCTTCATTCACGCACGACGATTTTCGTATATAAGTAAAGTTCGTATTTAGGGCGGGTTGGCTGGGGTCTTGCAGTGATCACAAAGTGGTGATATTCGGCCAGTTGACACTGGTTCGAACGAACTTGTTGTTAAATTATTTCTAGGTAATATTTACTATTCCCATGTACATATACCGTATATATTTAACATAAGTATACGTGAGAATAAGGAATAAATTTATTGGAGGTCTTATATTCATATTTTATATGATAATAGAATGCAATTCTATAGGAGTAAATTGGTTACTAAGGCTTAAAGAGATTTAATCTTTATTTATAGCTTTGAAAGATATTAGTTTAAAATTAACTTAACGCCTTTGTTAAACTTCTTGAATATAATCACTGGATCACATCAATTTCTACTAATCAATAGTATAAATCCAAGGCATTTTAAAGATATTTTACGAAGTTCCTATAGTGGCTGGGACATAAGTAACCTTCACATAATTTCTTGCTCTGTAGTATAGAGATTTTTCAAGACTGTATTCATCGACAATATGTGGGTTATCAAAATCTTATAATAAGTGACGCATCATACTGTTTGGACATGGATACTTTTTGCACATACACCACCAAGTGTTACGAAATGGTATTGATTCGAAAATCTCATATTTTCAGCCCCTACAAGAGGCAGTAGCGGCAGTAAATGGTTTGAGACATTTACCCGAAGAAAGTATGCAACAATGTCGAAGGCAGCCAACTTTCATCCCCCCTGCAAATGTCCAGCTTCCTGACAGCATTGACTGGCGGGAAAAAGGTGCCGTTACTCCAGTGAAAGATCAAGGACATTGTGGGTCCTGCTGGGCATTCGGTGCAGTAAGTTGAATTTTTATTTTATAGTACTTGACAATTGATTTAACATAATTCAGTTGAAGTTATTTTACTTATATACTACTACTGAGTTGTCATCCTCATTTTTCGTGGTGCTACCTGTTTTTTAACAAATAAAGCTCTGGGGACCAAGTTACAGCGATATAACTGTTCCATAAAATGAAGGAAATGCCATTAAGTCGAGAAGAGGGAATATGGTCAGTAGAGTTATCTGACAATCCTTCCGATCAGGTCATATGGGCTCATTCATTCATTCATTCATTTATTTTATTCTATAGATCTTACATGAGCAATGAAGCTTTAAGATGTGGAACATGTTAACATTTTACAATATTACAATTACAATTTTTACAAATTTTTATAGTTTTACAATTTAGTAATTTTCTACAATTTTTACAATTTTGTACAATTATTTTACATTTTGGCGAGATGTAGTGAGATGAGATGAGGTCCGAGGATTCGCCAAAATATTACCCGGCATTTGCCTTTACAATGGGGGAAACCTCGGAAAAACACAACCAGGTAATCAAATCAAAGGGGGTAATCAAATCAAAGGGGTTGATGCCAAGGACTCGCCATAGACCATCCTGCTTCAGTCCCACGGCTGGGGAAAACCTCCGAAGAAACCAAAGTCCAAAGGGGGATCCAACCCAAGCCGAACGCAGCTCCGGATCAGCAGCCCAGCGAGTCTGCTGACTGAGCTACATCGATGGCTCTACTAAAAGTATACAATACATAGCCAATCAGATTATTAAATTTACAAACGCAAACGATCATTCATAAGTTGAGCTATATTATAATACAAAACAATTTAATTAAATTTAAGGCATAAACAATTCAACCAGTTGTGATATACAGAAATTGATAATACATATCGTGCAAACTACTTCAAATTACAAACACAAACAATTTATCAGTAGAGCTATATAGATTACTATTCAATTTAAAGCATATACAATTCATCGGCCAAAACTATACAAATATATACAATACAAAGTAGCATACTTTCATTAAGCTATACAAATTTGTGCAATTAATATCAAGTAGATTAATTCAATTTATAATCATAAACAATTCATCAGTTGAGCTATTCATATTACCATTCAATTTACGGTAGGTCTATATACAATTCATCACTAGAGCTACACAGACTAGTAATCATTTTAAGAACATATACAATTCATCAGCCAAACTATACAAACATATACAATCAAATTAGTTCAATTTACAAACTTATTTTCGTTAAGCTATACAATTCATATGAAGTAGATTAATTCAATTTATAAGCTTAAACAATTCATCAGTTGACCTATACAGTATACTATTCAATTTACAGCACATACAATTCATCAGTTATGCTAAACAAAAAATACAATACATAGTAAACAGATTAAGTCAATATAAAAACATATTTTAGTTGAGCTATATAAAATTGTACATGTCATTTAAGTAGAATAATTCAATTCACAAGCATAAACAATTCATCAATTGTGTAGAAGGTATGAGTATGTAGAAATTTGGTTAATTCTTTTCTGAACCTTTTCTCGTTGTTCTTCAAATCTTTAAGATAATTAGGCAGTGCATTGAAGACTGTTATACATGAATAGCGAACTCCTTTTTTAATACAGCTTAGACTAACCAATGGCAGGTGTGATCCTCCAAACGGTTTGAGGGTTGTTGTTTGTAGGTGATATAACAGCCATAATTTTAAAAAATGCAAGGGGAAAGGAACCTTACCCCATTATCATCTGGCATAGTTGCCTCATAAGTAGTGCCTTGTTGGTATCACTTGTGAGGTTCAAACCTGTCTTCAGATAGTTATATTATAGATGTATTATTAATTTGTCCTACAGAATAATATCTGTAATATTGACAATTAATATTTGAAGAGAAAAATTTGCTCCGGCACCGGGGATCGAACCCGGGTTCTTGGTTCTATGTACCAAGCGCTCTGACCACTGAGCTACGCCGAATTCAATCCATAGCACCGGACCGAACCCTCCTCCTTGAATGTTTCCCTTTGTGGCCTGGCTCCAAGTTAGGCATATATGTTGACGTATATGTCCAATGTCAACTGCCATTATACTAGGAGTGCACTCAGCTGAGTGACTTCAACTAATATTGGAGAGTTACGTTCACCTTAATAAAGGACGCCAAGATACTCTTCCTACTTTAGAAACAACTGTTCGAGATAATCACAGAGCCATGGTGACTGATTCTAATGGTACACATGTTCGAATTCCAAGCATGAAAATTCATAAAACAAGTCACTCAACTGAATATGCTCCTAATATAATGGCAGTTGACATTGGCCATATAGGCTACGTCAACATATATGCCTAACTTGGAGTCAGACCACAAAGGGAAACATTGAAGGAGGTGGGTTTGGTCCTGTGCTGTGGATTGAATTCGGCGTAGCTCAGTGGTCAGAGCACTTGGTACGTAGAACCAAGAACCCGGGTTTGATCCCCGATGCCGGAGCGAATTTTTCTCCTCAAATATTAATTCAGGCAGTTAACTAAACAACAAACAATTTTAAAAATATGAAGCTTACATTTAAATGGTTGCTACATTACAATTAGCCTATCTTCAGTGATGTCCAGCCCTTTCCTTTAAGATCATCATGTGTGAGATATATTGGAGAGCAAGAGAGTTAATGGATTTATTGCCAAGAACTCATTGCAGTGAAACCTCGATTCTGGGTTTTTCAGGGAACCGGACAAATTATACCCAGAATCGAGAAAAACCCAAAATGGGGGTTTTGCCAAAATTGGAAAAGAAACACATGAACATATTTAAAAACTAATTTTTATGGTATATATTTTGATGTACTGAAGTACATATGATATTTTCATGCAGATATTCTGCGTCATCATATGATGAAAGAGTGATGGAACGGAGAAAAATTCTCTCCGGCGCCGGGATTTGAACCGGGTTTTCAGCTCTACGTGCTGATGCTTTATCCACTAAGCCACGCCGGATACAACCCCGACGCCGTTTAGAATCGTCTCAGATTAAGCTCCATCTCTTGGGTTCCCTCTAATATATATGATATGCGTAATAAATCACTTTGTGATTTAAGACGGCGCCTATACCGTCGGATCCCGGCCAACCAGTCACTCATTCGAGTGCACCTCAACACATGTATGGACTTCGGTCCTGCGTTCATAGACATCTATGACGTAGTGCAGAGGGCGGCCACTAGAGGGAACCCAAGAGATGGAGCTTAATCTGAGACGATTCTAAACGGCGTCGGGGTTGTATCCGGCGTGGCTTAGTGGATAAAGCATCAGCACGTAGAGCTGAAAACCCAGGTTCAAATCCCGGCGCCGGAGAGAATTTTTCTCCGTTCCATCACTCTTTCATCATATAATTTTTATGGACTAGCCTTAACTAAAAGAACAAAAGTACATTAAAGAGCTTCACGACATTAAGTTCACTGGTCGATTGCATTAAGTTTACCTGTCACTTCTTGAAGAAATCAAGAATGGATGTCTGCTTTGTAGTCCAGGCAGTCTTGTTCTTGTAACTACATGGCAGTGTGTGAACATTTTTAAAACAGCTTGGTTTTTCATATTTGCCAATTACCAGGGTTTCAACTTCTCAGACCCATCTGCATTTGTACAGAGAAGAACAGTAAGCCTCTTCTTACTTTTCTTCCCACAATCAATATCCCGAATTTACAAGAAAACTTACAAATTAACCAAACCCTTTAACTCTATTAAATATAGAATATAATCTAAATTTAACAGAAGAAATACTGAAATCAGAAGTAAACACTGAAATACTGAAACAATTGTCTTTAGAGACAATTAATATTAGGTACCCTCCACAAAACTGGCTTCATTTATACACCGACGGATCCTTGATCTCCAGAGAACAAGGTGTCGGTGCAGGTGTTACGTGCTGTCTCTTCTCACTTTATAGATCTCTTGGATATGGAACAACAAGTTTTGATGGTGAAATCATTGCAATAAGTGAAAGTCTCAGGAATCTTCTATGCCACATCAATAAATTTAGGAATGCAGTTATATTGTCAGACTACAAAGCAGCTATTCTATCAATCATCTCTACCCACACACCTTCATCTCAAACAGCAGAAATAACTAAAATGCTCTCTCAATTAATATCACACAATAAAAGAATTGTATTCCAATGGATACCATCCCACTGTGGAGTCCTGGGAAACGAGAATGCGGATGCTTTAGCAAAGAAGGGCAGCACTGCTACTTACAGACCTGTTACTAAATCTACGTATTACTCTGTGAAAAGATTTATTAAATCTACATACTTAGACTTCAACAAACAAAATTTGATAACACAATCCTAAGGGAAAAAAAAATGGAACTCTCTGCATCAAAATCCACAGTTAATTCCTGATTTACCACGAAAATCGTCTGTAGCTTCATTTAGATTGGCAACAGGCCATGATTGTTTGGCCAAACACCTACATAGAATTGGAATATATCAGTCCCCTAACTGCCCATTGTGCAACTCAAACCATGAAATGGATTCGGAACACCTCAAAATCTGTGCTTCAGTGGCTGGCCATGATAATATATTTGAAAAATATTGGAGTGCAAGAGGTCAAATGACTTTATTGTCAAATGCCTGGCATTAGAAAACAACAACAACAACTTTTCTTCCCACCATGGCAGGTCTCTCCTTTCATCTGGCATCAGAGAGTAGAAGAGTCCCAACTCATCGGCATTAAAGATATCTTTGGCATCATAGCCTTCAATGAGACATGGAAGCACCTCATCTTTCCAATGGTCCACTGACTCATGTGGGACACTTGCACTTTCACTACACACATTGTATGTGATGTCATGTCGCTGCTTAAAGCGAAGTAGCCATCCATTAGAAGCCTTAAAATTGTCCACTTTCAATCTTGTTGTGAACTGATTTTCGCGCGCTGTGGCACATGATTAACGCATGGTTTCTGACTAGCGTGTGAAATCAGGTATCTTGCGTGGGTACATGTGGCAGATAAGGAGAGGGATGAGAACTGTTACTGAAACGATCTTAAACAAGGATATAAACATTTAGGGCTGGAAAAATACACACTCGAAGCTAGTCTGCCTTGTTAGGACAAAAAATTTATTTCTTAAATGCGGGTAAAACACTAAATCGAGAAACATTAAATTGGGGTAAAAAAAAAACATTGTGTATAAGGGACTTCTGCCAGGACCGCAAAAGAATAATGCAAAATGCTGGTAAATCTTAAATCGAGAAACCCAAAATCGAGGTTCCGCTGTATTAGTTAATCCCAGTTTATTGATGGCGAAATTGAACATCACTTCAAAAATTAATATATTTGCTTGGGTACACAAATGCAAAACATAGTTTTCCTACAATGAAAGAGTAGTGGAAAGGAGAAAAATTCTCTCTGGCACTGGGATTTGAACCCGGGTTTTCAGCTCTATGTGGCGATGCTTTTCACTAAGCCACACCAGATTTCCATCCCGGTGTCGGGTCGAATCCTCTCAGTTTAAGTTCCACCTCTTGGGTTCCCTCTGGTGGCCGCCCTCTGCACTACGTCATAGATGTCTATGAATGTAGGACTAATGTCCACACATGTGCTGAGGTGCACTTGTTATGAGTGACTGGTTGGCTGGTATCTAACGGAATAAATGCCGTCTTAAATCACAAGTGATTTACGCACATCATATATATTATGTTAATGTACCGAAGTACATTAAAATAATATATAGTTTTCCTAGCTGACTCAAAAGCAAAGATTCATTGAGAGATTCTCCTGATGGGTTGTTAACCCTTCGCCCAACCCCCAAGCTGGAGGACCATCCCTTATCGGCTGTCCACGACTGCTTATTCAATATATTCGCAGCTACCCTTCATATCTGGAAGCTGTCTCCTCTATCCGCAACCTGAGGATGTGCCATGACATGGTGATAGGGACCCACAATACATGACTTTGTGTTGTACTAGTAGACTACATTGTAAAACTCTTCTGTATAATATATATTTCAACTAGACTGTGACTATAGGCAATTAAGACTTCATAACACTATTAAGACTTTTTTCTCGTTTGACATGTTCCATATTCTAGCTGTGAAGTGATGTATGAATACCATGGAATGTAAATAAATACAATACAATACAAAATTCTTTGAATCGAGTCTGTTAAATCGAGGGTTTTCTGTATTACTAATGAGTGGATATGGACGGCAGTGGCGGAGCGTCAATGTAAGCTAAAAAGCTCAGCTTCCCTAGATAGTAACTCCATAATAAACCTTCAGTTTATGAACAAAATTATTTATTAATTTTAATACAATTTATATTTATGCTTTAAATGTTGTGATGAGGCAGCTCAGGATGATTTGTGATGCAACAGTAAACATGAAACCTGCACACACCAGCTTCCATTCCCCTCCACAGACTCGTTTCTTTCACGCATTATTCTGTGTAACCCACCCCGCAGATTTTCTATCCCTTTCTAACTAAACTACCCTAGTCGCAAGGCTCACAAGAAGCTAGCTTTGGCATTGGAAAGAATTTAGCTTCCGAGTTATCCCTTTCGTGAGTTGTGTTCAGTTGAAGTGTTAGTGTGCATTGTGGCTTATGTAATAAATAATGAGTGAAATAACAGTTCCTGACACTAATTTATGTAGTCAAAAATAATCTTCTGATAAAGATTTTAACCTTGATTGACGTAATTTTACTAACACTGTATCTATGGACCGTTAATATTGTGATTTCTCTAAATATGACAGGGAGTGAGCAAATGTTAAATTAAAATGAGAAATTTAGAAATCTTCTCACTATTCGTGAGCTGCCACAAGGGACAAGGAGTACTTAACCATATAAATGTTTACAAGTTCAGTGAACCATTAATTTTGTTTTGACAATGAAACTCCTACAAGTACATAGCTGCAAATACATTTTGTGATTGGTGGAAATATACCTAGTTTTAGAGAGGTAAGTGTTACAAAAAAGGAAAGAATGCTAATGAACTCGGTTTCATTTCGAATATAGGTGATGCTTCAGGAGAGCAATTGATCCTTTCAATGCAGCTAAAGTTACAATCGGAATAATAGATGTAGGTATTCCAAGCCTCTTAACACATCTTTCATGAAGAGAGTAGTGGTACCTCTTGCTCCAACCAGAAGTCCGATTACTTCAAGCTCTTCTAGCTGGTACTTTTGGAGGTAATATGGAATGGTAGGATTGTAGATATTCTTTTTTTCCTTATCTACTTCTGCTGGCTGTTTCTCATTCGTTTCGAAATGCACAGTGGGATCAATTATGAATCCAGATCTTGTAGATTCCTTGAAAGCTATTATATCTATGCGCCGTGTACTGCCAGTGATGGAAAGACCATGTACTTCTTCAGAGGTGTTGTAATCGGCATCTTTAAGGGCAGTGGCTATAATTGATCGTACTTGGTAGTGTCTAGCATTTCGCAGACCTTCGCTGTGTGGACAGGATCCCAGGACGTGTGCAAGAGTTTCAACCTCGTTGTGACAATGCCTACAACGGTTGTCCTGTATGTGTCTATTTCTTAGAGATATGTGTAAACCATGAAATCATATTTCACTACCATTTGAGGTGATGGTGTTACTTATGAGGTTCCAACCAATCTTTGGACTGCTGACTTGACATCGACTACTATTTTACTTTAAGACTATATTTTTGCAATACGTTTCCTCATAGGCTACATGAAAGACAACTTGAGTTAGCTTCCCCTGCTCAAAATTTCATGCTACACCACTGAGGGACTGAGGTTTGAAGTGCCATAATATCCATAATTCGGGCATGTATTATGTCAAGTGATTGTTGGAGTTGTTCAAATAATACACATTCGTGCATATTATAACTAGGGAGCGGATTTTTATGTACTAAAAATGTAAATATATTTATTTGTTATGTGCTAAAAAGTACGAAAATATTTGCTAAAACTAAAAAAAATATATTTTTTTAAATATGACAAAAATACCTTATTAGCTTGGAAAAAAAAATGTTACTAGGTACTCACCAACCACACTTGAGTGCTAGTAGTTGGTCGAGAATTGCAGTGAACAACAAAGGTCATCTCCAAATTCTCCATCACAAATGCATGCCGATTATCTCTGAACAACGACTTATACTGTGAAAACGATCTTTCCACATCACAGGACGTCGGACGTGCATATTTAGAGACAGAAATGTCACAAACACAAACACCGTCAATTTCACCAACAGGCACAACCTCCAATACTTAAGCAACTTTTTTTTTTATATCCACTGTTTTTCCCAAACACATTCTGGAATTTGTCCCTTAGTACTTGTACTTCTGAACCTGGTAGCGAGTCTAGTTTAATTTTCACGGCACGCACCTCCCTGTTTCAGACAACAGATTTTTGGATATTTCGAGTTTTTTTTTTATGGAGTCACACAAAAAGCTTAGATTTGCTAATAGGAAAGCCAAATCGTTTTTTAAACAACTATCTTTCAATGTATCTTGAAGGATATCGATTGACGAAGCCCGATAACAGGGAATCACAACAAGATGTATTGCCTTACTTGATGGACATGAGCGAGAGGCGAGAGATTTGTTTAAATTAAATAATGTTCATACCCCAGCTCTTATCTGTTGTGTTTCACAAACAAAGCGTGGAATGAAATCATCTTCAGCAACAATAAGCATTCCTAATTATGTGTTGCAAGACCTCTCCTCCTTGTCCATGTTAATTTATTCTCTAATAATAACACTGATATTACTGTTACAAAAATGGATCATGGATACACCACACAGTGCTTAGAAACACGAAGCAACCAAGAATTCTTAAAAAGATAACATACTTCTGCGTGACATAATTGATTTAGTTTTAAAATGTTTAAAAGTTCTTGTAAAACAATTATTTAAGTAAAAAAACTCCAAGATTGATGTGTTTATAATATATTTCCTGAAAATATGTATTTACATAATTTTTTTGTGAAAATATGTGTTTTTATGTGAAATAAAATTCGGGTTTTAAACTTGAAACTTCATGTTCGGAATTTTTAACTTTGTTAATTGTGTTTTATCACACGCAAAAATAATATTTAATTACATAGTTATAACTTTAATTCTCAATTTTCAGACAGGAGCCCTCGAGGGTCAGCACTTCAGGAAGACTGGTAAACTGATTTCTCTCAGTGAACAGAATCTGGTAGACTGCTCTGGCTCATATGGCAATGATGGTTGTGACGGTGGTGTAATAGATAGGGCATACGATTATGTGAAAGATAACAATGGAATTGATACAGAGGTTTCCTATCCTTACGAAGCTAAGGTAAAGCATGAACGATTGCTATGCATGCCTTAATTCTAGTTCATTACATAGTACAGAGAGAGTCAGAACTTTCTCCGCAGTGGCAGACACACTTAAATCCTGGTGTAGGTTGGTATTTCTCCCTTGCCTTATGGGGTAGCTACGCAAACAATACCGGTGCGTCCTCACCAAGGTTATACACAAACCCTGCAGCAAGCAAGTGCATTCATTCCGTAAAATGTTTTCATTTGAAGAATGAGCTTTTTTAGTGGAATATGTGTTGCGAGAAGGTGGCAAATACACTAAAGAAGTGAAACAGAAATTTAGAGAACGTTTCCCAAGCTCTAATTTACCTCATCGAGATACAATGCGCGATCTGGTAAGTAAATTTCGCCAGATAGGCCTCACTGCATGGGAAACCACAGTTTTAACGGAAGAAAAACTGTTATAGGTTTCTAATCGAATGATAAAAAGCCTTAACAAATCGGTTAGAAAATTGGCACAGCAAACTGACATATCTTATTCCAGTGCGTGTAGAACATTAAAGAATGAACTAGGATTACAGCCGTACAAGGTAACAGTCGTGTATGAACTAAAACCCACAGATAATGAGAAAAGATTAAATCATTTTGTTTGATTTCAAAGATTTGTTCATCATCATGGTGTTGACGTGTTAGACAGAAAATTCTTTACAAACGAAGCTTGGTTTGTTTTACTTTCATGTTACATGAATTCCCAGAATACACGGATCTGGTCCTGCAAAAACCATTATGCAATACATGAAACACCATTGCACTCCCAGAAATTTGGGGTATGGTGTGCCATATCACGAGCACGCATTAGGCCTATAGGACAAGTTTCTTAAAGACAAAGTAAACTCTGAAGTTTATTGCTCAGACATATTGTTTCCTTTTACTGGATAATTAATTGAAATTTAGTTAAATAGCTGTTTCTTTCAACAAGATAGTGTCACAGCTCATACATCTAACCGATCTCTGCAATTGTGAGACGAGGTTTTCGACGGAATAATAATTTCGCTAGAATTGTGGCTGCTGAGATCCCCCGAAATAACGCCTCCTGATTATTTCTTTTGGGGAGCAGTTAATTCTAAAGTGTACCAGTCCAATCCTATCACGATCTACGAATTAAAACATGTAATAACAAACTTTTTCAATTCAGTGATGAAGGAAACTTTGAACAAGGTTTTTGAAAATAAGGTGAAACGGGTAGACATATGTCTCCAAGAAAATGGACGACATTTTCAACATCTCCTGTAGAGTAGGTAAGTGTTTTGGAATTTCAATATTATTGCCATATTTAGGATTTGTTGCTTCATAATGGTTTTATATTCATTCTCCGTACCTAGCGTGCTCTCGTTTATTCCACTAGCACAGCCAGTGGTACCACTCAATTCTCCGTATCTAGCGCGTACTCGCTTATTCCACTAGTGCGGAGAAAGTTCTGACTCACTCTGTATTACATGCTGTGTGTAAGACATTATTATTAGATGGATAGATGGATTTATTGAGTAATATTATACATACATATTTTATATTATCATAATTTTGTCTAATCCAATGCACGGGTCTTCTGACTGTTCATGCTTTGTACCCGAAACAAGTTCTCCTTTGTAGGTCCCCCCCCCCCCACCTATGATTACATCCAACTACTCTCTACAAGAACACACATATTAAAATGGAAATGGCACAATAAAACACATTATATAATATATCCTAACCTAAAAGACCTAAAAATGTACAGTTGGATGTATACTATTATCCCTTCCTCAGTTCGCGTCGCAGACTTCAACAGCTGCAGTTCTAATCTTTCTCGCCTTCAAGAGGAACAATTCAGTCTTTTGTTCCCATTCTCTATTCCCCATGAGGTCAAGACATGTAAGCGAACTCCTACTCTGACTTAGCATCGAGGGTGGTAAATATTTTCTCCATACAAGTTTTAATTCAACACACGATAAAATATGCATATAGGAATCCTTTTCTTTGCAAAGTGGATAAAGACGCTCCCCTTCTTCGTTGACAATTTTATTACCCTTCCATGCCCCCAATCTTAGCCACGCTAAACCTGCTCTGCTGTCCTTGTTACAAGAATTTATGTATTCACACTCCCCCCCCCCCCCAGTTAAGCATGAGCTCTGATTGTAGATGTACTGAGGACTTTTCCGAACATTGGAGCTCAATCTCTTGCCTCTTGATATCAATTAAATGCCTCTTCACATTACGCCATACATTCCTCCTGTTATTCTCTCCTTTCTCCCACACCCATTACTAAACTGTATTTGGTTCATAGTGCTGAAAATCATTAACATCACAGACGGTCTGTATTATTACAGAATGATACATGTCGATTTAATCCGAAGAATGTGGGAGCTACTGATGTTGGATTCATTGACATCCAATTCGGATCAGAAGAAGATTTACAGGCAGCAGTTGCTACGATTGGGCCTATCTCTGTTGCCATTTTTGCTGATTTAACTGAATTCTTTCATTATAAGAGTGGTAAGTAAATATAGACGTTATATAATCGAATGCAGAATGATGGCTTATAGACCTATCCTGTACTGCTACTTTCTCATTATGTCTACTAATTTCCATATTGATTTGAAGGTCCATTATTCCATATGTGATGTTTACTGTTAAAGTCACCAACTATGATAAACTTCCGATCAGATGGGATCAATTGTTCTATATCATCCATTACTAGGTTTAGGCCTGGAGGTATTTATACATTGACAAGTGAAAATGAAATATTATTTTGAAGTAATAATTTTGTCATAATGTATTCAATTTGGCCTTTAAATTGTTGTTTAGATTCAATTACATGAATGGAGTTGTGGATCATGGTAACAACACCTCCACCCCCTCTATCTTCACGAAACAGATTAAAAATTTTGTAGTCAGCAAATTTGTAAAATTTTAAAATATCAGCAATCTGTAAAGATTCTTGTATGCATATTATAGAAGTCCATTTTGAATCTTGCGTACACCACTTTTAACACTTGAATATAATTAATTGATGAACTAGTGGACTTACTCGTGTTAAATATGTAATATTTGTCCGGCTTACAGCTGTTTCAGTGCTTCACGCACCATCCTCAGAGCCTACTAGATCTCGGCGTCATCTCGAACTTCTCTACCTGTTATGTGGGTGTGTTTAATTGTTGAAAGGTGTTGAAGTGTGGAGTCAAATAGTGTGTGTGTACTGAAATTGATCTGTGTGTTGAGAATGTGTTTGGGGTGTGTTTTAGTATGTTTGTATATTTCTTACTCAACATACCCATGAGCCAACAACACTACAATGAAGAAGTGAACACAATCAAATAGCACAAGAAAACGGATACAATCCAAACATAATAGACAACATCATAAGGAAGACAAAACAAAAGCTTAACAAACACAAAACACAACACAAACACAAGAACACAAGAAATACATCACACTAACATATGAAAACAAAAGCACACATAAGATCGCATCTTCATTCAGAAAACAGAAATACAACATAACATACAGAACAGAAAACACACTACAAAGACATCTCAACACACAAAAAACACAAACAAATAAATACGACTACACAGGTGTATACAAACTCACATGTAATAGTTGCGACACGTTCTACATAGGACAGACAGGCAGATCATTCCAAACTCGCTACAAAGAACACATTAAAGCTATAACCAGAGGACACAACACATCTACATACGCCGATCACATAACCAATGCCAACCATACATACAATAACATAAATACGGACATGGAAATCCTACACACACAACCCAAGAACCAAAAACTCAACACACTAGAACAATACGAAATATACAAACACACTAAAACACACCCCGAACAAATCCTCAACACACAGATCAATTTCAGTACACACACTATTCGACTCCACAATCCAACACATTCCAACAATAAAACACACCCTCCTAACAGGCAGAGAAGTTCGAGATGACGCCGCGATCTAGTAGGCTCTGATGATGGTGCGTGATGCACTAAAACAGCTGTAAGCCGGACAAATATTACATATTTAACACGAGTAAGTCCACTAGTTCATCAATTAATTATTATAGAAGGTTTTTTTGTCCTGAACTTCTTGATTTAATAAATCCATTTTGTTTCTTAGAGACCTAGAGTTCCATTGTAAAATTTTTAGAGTGTCTATATCTTTTTCGTTAACGTTGCCTTTTCATTTCAATTCTCGGTCTTTAAATGTGCTACCCAATGAGACATGGAATTTATTCTTTTTAGCCTCATTTTTTATATTACAGAGAACGAATTTTGCTTCTGCATTGGACTGACACCATACTTCAATCCTCTTGGTATTATATTTGCCTCTTTGTCTCATTATATGGTTCTTTTCAATATTAAATTTGGCTCTGATTGACTGGACGGTATGACTTTTGGTGTTCCAAATAAGTACTTTAGTACGATTCTTGGCATATCTCAGTGCAGTCCCTACCCGGAGATCCGATTGAGGGACTATTTTACCTCCAGAGAATATTACACTGAGGGACTCCATGAATATAAACAGTGAAAAATATAGTGGGACTGCGTTGGTGGTAATGCAGCTTATGTGGGTACCTCTTTGTTACTTGTTAGCTTAAACAACAAGTTTAAGCCCCCTCACCACGACAAGGTGAGTACCCACGAGAGGGATGTCTACTAATAATATAAAAGATAAAGTGTTTCAGTGCTGTAAAAATTTACTCATAAATTCGTGATTTTGAAGAACCCCGATATCGAAGAAGTGACCTGAGTATACTGTGTCCTATCAGTCTGTTCTGTGTATAGCAAATTTTCAGAAATTACAGTAAAATTTCTTTTATATGTTTTTATGGGGTCTGGGGAAAAAACACATAAGTTAGAAAAATGTTGTTGTTGTTTTCTAATGCCAGGCATTTGACAATAAATCCATTTGACCTCTTGCACTCCAATATTTTTGAAAGATATTGTCATGGCCAGCCACTGAAGCACAGATTTTGAGGTTTCCGAATCCATTTCTTGGTTTGAGTTGTACAATGGGCAATTAGGGGACTGATATATTCCAATTCTATGCGGGTGTTTGGCCAAAAAGTCATGGTCGTTAGAAAAATGTATAACTGACTTTAATAACGTTTGAAATAGCATTTGAAAAGTTCAAGGTTTCTCACATATGACGCAATCGCTTGCCTACATCTCCCACGAAACTTTTACCACATACGCCTAGCACACTTGCCTCATCAGGCCCGGCTTGTCTCTCCTGAGTTGTGCGTAAACTAAGAAATAATGTGACTAGATTAAGCTTACCTTTATTTACAGAAGGTGCTCAAAATGACGCCCCTCTGCTAATAGGAAAGCCTGGCACCTTTTGAACACGTTATTAAACACTTGACGAATTTCTGCTACCAAAATTTTATTGTAAAAATTACAATCACTGAAATGATAAACGAGGCAACGATTTCCTCGGACTTCTTTCTAAGGCTGCTCCTATCTCGTCTAATCTTTCCTTGGTTAGAAAGCTTGGGTTTCTAGTTTCCTTTATGTTTAACAGGGATCCTATCTCTTTAAATTTTTCTAGTAATCAGCATATCGTCGATTTATTGAGAACATGTGCACAAAAATCAAATCGACAACTTTTCTCGTGACCTATTGTTTAGAACCCACCTCATTATTCAAGGATTGCCATTCCTTGTAAACCCGAACTATGCATGAATGAAATCATTATATTAATTTATCATATTCATCTGTTTCCATTAATCCTTTTGGAACATCAGGTTTTTTGCTTGGTTTATCGAATTACTTATTTCTTTATTTTCGGTTATCGCTCTTGAAATCGACCGTCGATTCCTGTCACTTCTGTAACTCATTCTTGTAGTTCGTGGATGTTTGTTGTTAATGAAAACAATGCGACACAGTTCGTACCAAATTTTTTGCCTTTCACTCATGAAGTAATAAATACGAGGGGGATCCAGGAAATAACGACCGTTTTGTTGTAATAATTAAAAAAAAATATTTATTTGAAAAAACAAAGTCTGTTACATAACTGAAGCTTCTTTTACTTCTCTACATAATCACCACATACATTTAAACATTTGTCGTATCTGTTCACTAGCTTTAGAATTCCCGTGTTATACTCCTCTGCCGCCAGTTCATTAAGCCAGGTGTTCACTGTCTTCTTCAACTCTTCATCACTTCCAAAACGCGTACCACCCAGAAAGTCTTTCAGCTTAGTGAAAAGGTGAAAATCGCTAGGAGCAAGGTCTGGACTATAGGGCGGATGATCAAAGATTTCCCAACCGAATTGATCCAGCAATTCTCGAGTTGAAGCAGCAGTGTGCGAGCGGGCACAGATTTTGTGGTAGCCAAGATGTTGCGACACAATTTCACCAAGCAAAGAGCGAGAAATGTCAGGAAAGGCAATATGCAATTCGTCGAGTGATGTGCGCCTGTCTTGCAAGATTCTGTCGTTCACTTTAGTCTTCAGGTCTTCTGTGATGAGTGATGGACGTCCGGGTCAAGTTTCATCGTGGACATTTGTTTAGATTTTAGATTTATTTATTTAACCTGGTAGAGATAAGGCCGTCAGGCCTTCTCTGCCCCTCTACCAGGGGATTACAACTATAACATGAACAATAAGATTACAATTAATATTAAATTTACAATTACAATTACAATAAAAATTAAAGTACGACAAGAATACCTGATTAATGAAAGCTAGACATTTTATCATAGAAGTTAAGAACAAAGAATATTTTTGTATTTACTAAATTACAAATTAAACCTACAATAACAAAATTCTATAGTGATGAAATTACCGGATATTGAGATATTTTGTGGTAGATTAAAAGAACTATTTACAAGAAACCATGTCTGAACGAGTCTCAATTACTGACCAAGTGCCTAGTAAGTTTGCGTTTGAATTGAATTTTATTTCGACAGTCCCTGATGCTAGCAGGTAACGAATTCCAGAGTCTTGGCAGGGCTATTGTGAAAGAGGATGAGTATGAGGAGGTGCGATGGGATGGTATTGTTAGTATTGTTTCATGGCGAGAGCGTGTTCGCCCATTGTTGAACATTTCGCACCATTTTCTCACATTTCTTTCATTCATTACAGTATCACCATACACTTCTTTCAATTACCGGTAAATTTCTGCAGGTTTCAAATGTCGGGCATTCAAAAATCGAATCACACTCCTCACCTCACAGTCGGCGGGATTATCTATCACGTCGTTCATTTTGAAGTAACACAAAATGCACAATGGCGACTTGTTGCAACCGGTACTCACAACATTATGAGAACACATGTTAAGGAAGCCAGTTGACCTTCAAACAAGGAAGGGGAGTCAGCTGCGCGGCGGGTATGCGCAAACGGTCGTTATTTCCTGGATCCCCCTCGTATATTCAATAATTTCATGGTTCTGAGTATGCAATGCTTTTTTCCTTTAAATTTAGAAAATTCAGGAGGCATATTGTAAAATTATTACGAATGAAAGTCATTGAAGGCAATTCTATGAATGGGACTGTACTGTGGAGTTTCATAATAATGATATGAGCCGGGGATATGAACATGTAAACAATAACTGAGAGTGTTATCGCATCTCATTCATACAGCTCACACAGGACAACATTGGCTCGTCTACTGGCATTGTCATCAAGATCACCTGCCAAAATCACTGGCTCTCACTGTACCATGATAAATATTATGTCACATCAACGGACGTGTATACATCACCAAACATCGCAAGATGAAGATTGCATTTGTAAAAAGTTTCTTTCAACCCATAAGCAGTGCTGACTAGATCAGACGCTATGGACAGTACTCTATAACAGAGTCGCCAGTATGAAAGGATAATTCCAAGCCTTTGGCGTGAGACGAACACGATAGCTCAGTGGTAGAGCGCCTGACTGGAGACCAGGAAGTCGTAGGTTCGATTCCTGCTCGAGGTTGTGAAATTTTTCTTTCATACCATGGCATGATTGTGACTATAATAGTATTTAAATCCATTAATATGTCATATCAACGGACGTGTATACGCACCAAACATCGCAAGATGAAGATTGCATTTGTAAAAAGTTTCTTTCAACCCATAAGCAGTGCTGACTAGATCAGACGCTATGGACAGTACTCTATAACAGAGTCGCCAGTATGAAAGATAATTCCAAGCCTTTGGCGTGAGACGAACTCGATAGCTCAGTGGTAGAGCACCTGGCCGGAGAACAGGAAGTCGCAGGTTCGATTCCCGCTCGAGGTTGTGAAATTTTTCTTTCATACCATGGCATGATTGTGACTATAATAGTATTTAAATTCATTATATACAGTGCTTTTCTTCTAGAGAAAGAGATGGTGGAATTCTGTGTAGACTATATTATAGAGCAAGCATGTCAAAACTCTGCACATTGTGCAGTGGTCTCTGTGCGATGTGCACTTTCTATTCCCCTACCTGGAGGGAGTGAATCGCGTTGGAGGGGAACGCGACAGGGCTATACAGACCTGCAACAGCATATCAGCTTTTCTTTCAGTAACACAGTTTCAGTATGGGTGCTGATTTGGCTGTGTCTGTGAATGAGTTATGATAAATAAAGTGAGGAGTTCACAGATAATGAAGAAGAGAAATTACGAATCATATAACATAATTGTTATGTTTTCCTCAGCCAACAATAATTATTTTAAAATGAAAAGCTTTCATCAGCCCATATCGAGGTAATAGTGTTGTGACAATTTAGATCAAATTAGTAAAGTTCTCAAAACATGATATTGCCAGCGCTTATTCTTAATCAGTACTCTCACGGAAAAACGAACTTCACAATGGCGTTGTTTTGGAGTCTGTACTAACATAGCCATCAAAGATTAGACGACATACGACTTTCATAAGCTGGTAATTGATGAGAATATGTTGTTTGTTGTTTTCTAATGCCAGGCGTTTGACAATAAAGTCATTTGACCTCTTGCACTCCAATATTTTTCAAAGATATTATCATGGCCAGCCACTGAAGCACAGATTTTGAGGTGTTGAGAATATACTGAGGAATACATGTAAGGCTTTTAAGGTTGTAAGGAGCGAAGAAAGCAACTATTTGCAAGGCGGAAAATTTTTTTGAGAAAATATATAATGGCAAATTTTCCATCTCACGTCACTATATTATGCTAATAATTAATAAACCTTTAAACCTAACATATATATAGAATATCGTCGCTTCTCAGCTTGTGAACTTACTTACTTACAAATGGCTTTTAAGGAACCCGAAGGTTCATTGCCGCCCTCACATAAGCCCGCCATCGGTCCCTATCCTGTGCAAGATTAATCCACTCTCTATCATCATATCCCACCTCCCTCAAATCCATTTTAATATTACCCTCCCATCTACGTCTCGGCCTCCCTAAAGGTCTTTTTCCCTCCGGTCTCCCAACTAACACTCTATATGCATTTCTGGATTCAGCTTGTGAACTACACTTTTAATTTCTTTCAGTAATGCTCCCAACTTGTCGATACTTGCTCTCAACGTTTTCCATTTAAACTATATGCGAATTTAAATTCTAAGCTTAATTTATATCATTTATTAACATTAATGTTAATTTATATTGATATACAGCATGGAAATAATTTCAGTGTAAAAACTTCACAATGTCCTACTGCATGTAATTAATTGGGAATGTAATATTTTCTTCAACATTTGTACTAATGGTCCCAATAAATAATAATGCTCGACGAGCAATGAAAGAGTAGGGTCTATTACTTTAAAATAATTAGTAGCTACTAGTAGCTATTTTTTCGTTTTTTGTTGTTTCGAAATTACTGCAATTTTTTTTTTCTTCAAATACCGTACTATATAAAAATCATATTAATAAATTATGCTTTACAAACCATTACTTTGTCAAGTATAACTGAGTAAGCCTAAAGTTTCTTGTATTGCAATTGTCAAGTATAGACACTGATAATAGCCTTGTTTTTTTTTTTCCTTCTGCTAAGTGTGTTTATAATGTCCAAATGCCTATTTAATCCATCCCTAGAAGCGCAGAATAGATTATTGTACACCCCTCCAACTAAGAAAGGGTAAGAGCAACGCTCGAGTGGTGCAGTCTGCACAGACCGGTGATCTGCGCACATAACTGCACATTTAGAGTCTGATTTCTGACATGCCTGTTATAGAGGAAGGGAGATGATAACTGTCTAGTACACGGGAATTTTGTCATGCCCTTCTCCCTATTCCACTTTCCTCTGATATTTATTCTCCTATCCTGGTTTTGTCTCTTTGTTTCATATAAAGATTTGTCTATTTTCTTCAGGACCTCCATAAGTTTCTTCCAATTCATTCTGTCAAAAGCCTTTTTTAGGTCCACAAATACTACATACAATTCTTTATTCTTCTCGAGGTATCTTCTGCCGATTGTTCTAAGCAGTCCAGTTACAGTAGGAGGCCTATGTTATTTTACGACGCTTTATCAACATCTTAGGTTATTTAGCGTTTGAATGAGATGAAGGTGATAATGCCTGTGAAATGAGTCTAGGGTCCAACACCGAAAGTTACCCAGCATTTGCTCATATTGGGTTGAGGGAAAACCCCGGAAAAAACCTCAACCAGGTAACTTTCCCCGACTGGGAATCGAATCCGGGCCACCTGGTTTCGCGGCCAGACGCGCTAGCCGTTACTCCACAGGTGTGGACGTCCAGTTACATCTCTCGTACCTTTTCCCTTCCTAAAGTCAAATTGCTTTTCTTCGAACTCGCCTTCCATCTTAGAAAATGAACGTCAATTTAGTACTTTCAGGAGAATCTTCACTGAGTACGATATCAGACTGATAGTCCTGAACTCATTACATTTATTAGCATTATATCCTGCATATTGTTAAGCAATTTTTCACATGCTAACTCCATTGACACCATTTTAAGTTGCATGTAATGAAATTTTTTCGTAATACTTTTTGGCAACGATTTAAAAATATATGAAGTAAAAAGTTGATGAGTATTGACTAATCATTTGAATACGTTATTTGCTATTTTCAGGTGTCTTTTATAACGACCGCTGCTCGTCAGAGCCATTTTCCTTAGACCACGCTGTTCTTGTGGTCGGATATGGCAAGGATGAAAAATCTGGGCAAAAATACTGGTTGGTGAAGAATTCATGGGGAGAAGATTGGGGAGAGTCAGGATACATAAAGATGGCACGGAATAGAAACAATAACTGTGGAATTGCCAGTATGGCTTCTTATCCTTTAGTGTAAATATAACTGCAGAGACTTCCAGAAGAGTACTACAGATTTATGTGTGAAGAAACAAACACTACAGTGCTAGTCAAGCACCTTGCCCCCTAGTCCTTATATGGGTGCGAATTTTTAAGATAAAACATTGGTAAGTTTATGGATGAAATATAGCATTTATTAACTTTCACATTGTAGGAGTATTTTGTAACAAAAGGAATGATGTTCAAATAAAGTTTTTAAAAGTTCAGTGTTTCAAATTGTGAATAGTAGTAGGTAGTAGTCGTAGTGATGGTGGTGGTGGTGGTGGTGGCGGTGGTGACGGCAGCGGTGGCGGCTTTATTTTTTCTGGCAGAATTGAGGCCATAAGACGTTATTTTCCACTCAACCAGGTTTGATACATACACAGTACATGAAGTACATAGTACATACAGGGTGATTCACGAGGATTTACTGTCACATACGGAGCTTATTTCCGAAGTCATTCTGAGCAAAAAATGTCATATAAACATTTTTGTCTTAATCTTAATATTTTCAAAGTTACACTAATTTGAAGTTGTTTGTAAAATACCTTTTTTCTTTAGTTTAAAGGTAAAATAATATTACAAATAGAGAATGAACTATTCATAAATATCATTTATTTAATTGGCTAGTGTTCTGAAGCTAAAAATGTAGCCTACTGTCAGTTGCTTTGTACAGATTTTGTTTTTCAATTTTTAACTAAAAATGACATCATTGTTATGCAGTCCTCATAAAAACTTTTACAAATTGTACGACTTTAAGAACTTGATTCTTTACAGTTTAATTGCATCCTAATATACAGTCTTGAAGAATTTACAAGAGTGGCGTGATTTATAACAATTGTTGTGATAAATGCGTAAGAAAATGTAATTTTGTAGTTCAAAATCGAAAAAAAATTAAGTATGAAGCAACTATGGAATTCACAACACATTTTTTGCTTCAGAAATGTGCTAATTAAAGAAATGATACTCCTGAATAGTTCATTCTTTATCTGTAATATTCTTTTACCCTTTACCCTTCAGTACAATCCAACTCCTAAGATCCTAGGATTAATTTTTGATGAAAAATTTTTATGGAAAACACATTTAACCAATGTTGCTTTGTAGTGTCTACCACGATTAAATCTCTTGGAGATCATAGCTAATAAGAAATGGGGATCAGATATCACGACAATGCATCTGTTTTTATAATGCTTATATACGATCAAAATTGACCTATGGATGTGAAATATGGGGAGGAGCATCAATAACTCATCTACAAAAAATGTATGTTCTTCAAAACTCAGCCTTAAGATTATGCCTAGGAGTACCACAAACCACATCAACTGTTGCCCTAAAATTGAATGTAACATTCAACCAATCAGACAATATATATTACAAAAGATCTAAAATTACATTTAAAATTGCAAGCCTCATTCAGATCTCAGATGTTCTTCAAACTGTCAGATGATATCCTGTGTAATTTCTATAAAATAAAAAAAGAAGAAATGCCAATTTACATCACAGACACACTCATTGCTAAAACTCGAGTTGTGAACGAAATTCCTCCATGGAAATGGGTGATTCCAAAACATAGCATACAAATTCCAGGAAATCATTCCAAAAATGATCCTTCATACATTCTTAAGTTAGATGCCATGGAACTACTCTGCAGCACATATAAGGAACATCTTCAAATTTATACAGATGGATCTCTAAATCCTAATAATGGGACATCAGGAGCAGGGTATTATATTCCAAAATATCAAGAAAGTTATTTCATACCATGTTCATCCTCCTCCAGTCTTGACACTGAATTGCTAGCTATTGATGCTGCTCTTCAGTGTGTTACTCAAATTTCTGAAAAATCTATTTGCATACTTACTGACTTCAAGGGGGCTATATTTAACATTTCTGATAATCCTACTTGTCTGTGATGTAATAATCATGATGAAGATCTGGAACACATTCCTCTATACTGTCCATCCATAAACCACAAAAGAAGTCAATTAAAATCATCAGTACCAGTTGCAGAAGACACAGCCCTGCAGTATATATTGACTACACCCCAATTCTGGCTACTAGCAACAGGCATCTATAATGAACACCGATCAAAATACCCCCATTTCTCGTGAAAAACAACAACTGAATAGACTACAGTGGACTATAGTGGACTTTATGCTGTCAGCAAATCACTGGATACATTAAGAAGATTGATTTTACCCTTAAAACTCAAGAATAAATGTATTTTACAAACAATTTCAAATTAGTGTAACTGTGAAAATATTGAGATTAGAACAAATGTTTATATGACATTTTTGTTCAGAATGTCTTTGAAAATAAGCGCCATAAGGGACGGTAAATCCTCGTGAACCACCCTGTATAAAAAACAGAACACAAAACAACATAGAAATAGAGGTATCTTATTACAGGACTGGATATTTCATTATTCCCTTCATAGTGTATCCATTACTTCAGTTGCGGAAAGAGATTGACCACTTCATTCAGTATTGCCGCAACGGTAAAATTGAGCTCCCAACAATTCGGCAGCATACTACTCTTTGAACATTGCATACGTAAAACTTCTTGAAGATTTGGTATCAGTATTTTAATGTCAACAACCGCAATACAAGTTATGCTGAGCCTTCATATTTAGGTCACACCACACTACTATCTGTTTATATTTTCCTCTAATTAGCCTACATTAATTACTGGATAAATCATATTAACAGAATACATAATGGAAGATATCCTAAGTTAATATTAGATTATATCAGCCCAGAGGACACTGCAATGTCGGAAGACCTAGGAAAAGATGAAAAGAAAATGTGAGACCGAATGGACTTAGGGGGAGCAGGAATCGATGTTTGTGCGATTAAAAAATTTCTGTACAAATATATTGTTATTTTTTAATGCCAAGCGTTTTACAATAAAGTCACTTGACCTCTTGCACTCCAATATTTTTCAAAGATATTGTCATAGTCAGCCACTGAAGCACAGATTTTGAGATGTTCCGAATCCATTTCTTGATTTGAATTGCACAATGGATAATTAGGGGACTGATATATTCCAATTCTATGCAGGTGCTTGGCCAAACAATCATGGCCTGTTGCCAATCTAAATACAGCTACAGACGATTTTCGTGGTAAATCGGGAATTAACTGTGGATTATGATGCAGAGAGTTCCATTTTTTCCCTTGAGATTGTGTTTTGTTTGTTGAAGTCTAAGTATATAGATTTAATAAATCTTTTCACAGAGTAATACGTAGATTTAGTAACAGGTCTGTAAGTAGCAGTGCTGCCCTTCTTTGCTAAAGCATCCGCATTCTCGTTTCCCAGGATTCCACAATGGGATGGTACCCATTGGAATACAATTCTTTTATTGAGTGTTATTAATTGAGAGAGCATTTTAGTTATTTCTGCTGTTCGAGATGAAGGTGTGTTTCTAGAGACTATTGATAGAATAGCTGCTTTGGAGTCTGACAATATACCGGTAACTGCATTTTAAAATTTACTGATGTGGCATAGAAGATTCCTGAGACTTTCACTTATTGCAATGATTTCTCCATCAAAACTTGTTGTTCCATATCCAAGAGATCTATAAAGTGAGAAGAGACAGCACGTAACACCTGCACCAGCACCTTGTTCCCTGGAAATCAAGGATCCGTCAGTGTATAAATGAAGCCAGTTTTGTGGAGGGTACCTAATATTGTCTCTAAAGACAATTGTTTCAGTATTTCAGTGTTTACTTCTGATTTCAGTATTTCTTCTGTTAAATTTAGATTATACTCTATATTCAATAGGGTTAAAGGATTTGGTTTAATTCTGTACAGATATTTAGTTCAGTATTTCTAGGCTTTTAATGTTTTATTTATTTATTTTTATTTTATTTATTTTATTTTATTTTATTTTATTTTATTTTATTTTATTTTATTTTATTTTATTTTACCTAGCAGAGTTATGGCCTTAAAATGTTCAGAATAGAATAAAACTTTCTAGGGTTATACAATAAATCATTCTGAACTCAGTGATATAAAAGACAACTAATAAGTTTTTTTTATCCAATTGCAAAAGAAGGCCCTAACTAATAATCTATTTTCTCACTTTGTTAATTGTATTACCTCAATCTTCAGGTGCATATTATTAAGTACAATTTTCACGCATATTCATATTCATTTATTGCGTCCAACTGATCACACACATGATATGGGACATGTCAAAATTAACACATAATTAAAATTCAACTTAGTACCACAGTCTATTATATACAGTCACGAAGCTCAATACGTAGGGAATATGCATGCATAGATAGTTGCTAACCACTAGGATCGCTACTAATGCCTCATCATAGACAATGCGAAATAGTACCGGCACAGTCTATTGTTACTAGTACCCTCAACAACTCAAGCTTCGTGATTGTATATACTAGACTGTGATAGAGTACATTAACTAAAATACAAGATACAAAATTTCAACATTAATTATTATAAATAATTTCAACATTAACAAATAACAATCACAAGAACATATGTAACACTTTACAAGACAAATCACATTTCATTTAGAAGTCTGGAGTCAATTTCGATCAACGCGTCCTTCATGAGAAGACATCCCTTCTCGAAATCAGGATCTGGAAAAGAGGAAGTAAAATTTTTGAAGTAAGACGTACTTCTTCTATTCATTTATGGTAATTTTCAGTAAATTCGTTCATACTATAAAAGCAGTTTTTGATTAAAATTTTATGAAGAGCTTTCTTAAATTTTTGATGTGCAGATATTTGAAGAGTTCACTGCAAAAAGGGGGACTGTCATAAATTTGTGAAAAATGAGGTGAAGGTTCAGTACTATAGATCAAAGGGAGTCGAATACAATAAACTTTGTTGCATTGCAAGACAGATGATAGTTCAGATCTACATCGTGTTGACGAATTGGTATACAACACAAAAAGGGGGAATGTCAAAGTTTAAATTTCATTTCCTGCAAAATGAAATAAATTCGACATTCCCCGTTTTTGCAGTGGACTCTTTATTTCTTTAAGGTAATTTGGTAGGCTATTATACATAAGAAGACCAGAGTATATCTTGTATTTTTTTGTTATCAAGTAATGTATATTATACGAGTAAATTCTAAAAGCAAAATTTAGTTAAATGTTTCATATTTAGTGAAACAGAAAAAATATTGAACTTTGCCATTTTTAACGTATATATTTTCCCCCCAGGGGCGTATTTTGCGGGCTACCGGCGGTAGCCCAAGGAAATTACAAAAGAAAAAGTTTATAATATAACATAATGTAATAATTTTGTATTATTAGTTTTACCATAGTAATTAAAATTAAAGTAATTGTTAGATATATTTTGTGTAATAATAGGGTCAGTGGTAGCCCAAACCCTTTAACCAGTATACGCCACTGTTTCCCCCCCATGCTATATGTGTGATATTCATAAACTCCTAGGTCTACTTTGTATAGCGCAGTCTGCGGATAATACTCTAAAAATTTAATGTAAATAGATTCAGTAATTTCAGAGAAGATATCTACAGAGATACCTCCACAATTTATATTGCTTTAAAGTCCTTTTTTGAACTTAAAAAAATTCTGACAATGATTTATTAAAAATGTTAGATATGGTAGTTCTCTATATCTGTGGACAGAGAAGTAAGTCTGAAAAATATTAACTTACGAAAAAGTTAAGGGTTAAGGACGAGGATATTAGAAGACTTGTGCATAAAGAGAAAACAGTCATCGAAGAAATACAAAGAAGACAGTTAATTTGGCATGGACATGTTTAGTGGATGGAAAACGAAAGACTGCCGAAAACTATCTTGAAATGGGTTCCAAATGGGAGAAGAAGAAGAGGACAACCACGAGGTACATGGATTAAAGGAGTTAATAATGCTATGTCACAGAGAGAGTTACAAGACGGTGATTGGGAGGACAGAAGAAGATGGCAACTGGGATCCGGAAGGCGACCCTTCTCGCTGTGAAGCCGGACATATATATATATATATATATATATATATATACATACATACATACATACGAAAAAATGCATTTAAAAATAAAAAGGATGTATGAATTACATGCGCCACCAAATTGAAAGAGGTTATTTAAAGGGCTTATCAACAGAGATATCTCCACAATTTATATTATTTTAAAGCCCTTTTTTGAACTTAAAAAAATTCTGACAATTATTTATTAAAAATGGTAGATATGGTAGTTCTCTATATCTGTGGACAGAGTCTGGCATGCGGGTTTGATAAGCAAATTAATTAATAAGCTAATAATATAAATGACCGACTAGTGAAATTGTTGGACAATTATGTACGGGACAGAACGTTCCAGGTTAAACTCAATAATGTACGCTCCACTTCGTGATACATTAACGCTGAAGTGCCACAAGGCAGCATTCTGGGTCCGATACTATTCCAAATTTATATAAACCACCTACCTTTCAATCCAATTTTAATAATAGTATTTTAGCATTATTTGCAGGCGACTCGGCATTTCTTTCGTCTTCATGGAATCAGACAAGATGACTGGGAACGGGATTGTATGACACTAAATATTGTAAACTTGGGCCCGCATCAAAGACTCCCACAACTTGAATCACTTTAGCTCTCAACTGCCATGGTGCGAGGTATGCAATGTTCATTATCGACGGAGATTCACGAAGTGTTACGAAGTTACCGTCACGAGTATAATGCTTCTCGTTGGGGCCCGACGAGCCTGGATCACAAATCGAGTGGAAAACTTCAGTCAAGTATCTGGAAATAACACTAGACAAACGACTTACATTCAGGAAACATATAGGACACAAACTCAGACTTGTCCATGCTCAGGGGCGGTCCGTCCTTAGGGGCAACTGGGGCCGTGCCCCACCAATATTTCGTTCCCCAGCAATTTTATTTTCGCATTTAAAATGCGTAAATTTTGTTCAGGATAGTGTACTGGATTCATAATTGTTTCAGTAAATTTCATAACATGGCGCAATGTGTATCAGTAAAGGCTGGTTCACAATAAACGGAGAATGGAAACGATAACGAGAACGGAAACGGAAATAATGTTAAAGTAAATGCATTTAAATACGAGCATTCGCAATAGTTAGTTGTGAATGCTCACATTTAAATACATTTATTTTAACAATATTTCCGTTCTCGTTTCCATTCTCGGTTTATTGTGAACCAGCCTTAAGACGTCAAAGATTGTATGACACTAAATATTGTGAACTAGGGTCCGCATCAAAGACTCCCACAACTTGAATCACTTTAGCTCTCAACATGGTGCGAGGTATGCAATGTTCGCTACCAACGGAGATTCACGAAGTATTACGAAGTTACCGTCACGAGTAATGCTTCTCGCTAGGGCCCGACGAACCTGGCCCGTCTGCTGGACGGAAGCGACAGTCGGTTATTTGTTGGACTATGAGTCGCAGTGCCACTGAACAGTGGGTTAATTCTATAAGTGTCCATGTGAACTTTGAATAGTGCATGCGAGCGAAGTGTGAAAACATGAATAAAGTGGATTGCCTATTAAAACATCGTTTTCTCGTTAAAAGTAGAAGATAAACTTAAAGATAAACGACTAGATACATATCAACCTAAAGGCTTCAGTTTTACACAGGCGGATGGTATGAAAAGGAGAACTTTCTGCAACTTGTGATTTACAAAGAAGTCCTGGCTAACTGTAAGTGACGAAAAACAGTTTATTTTGTTCCTCTTGTCTATTTTTTGGTGGCGAGGAACTGTGGACGTCTACAAGTTGCAAAGACCTAAAACATTTAAGGGAGCGCATAAAAAAAAACAAGAAGAAAGTGCAATACATTAATTTAGAAAATGCTTGTAAGTTTAAACTATTTGGGACAGTAAATATCGCAGCATAAATTGATGTTTTAACGTCAGCCATCTTAACGTCAATTGCTAGCTTCCATCAGCTGGCAGCATGGTAGTCCATATTGGCAACATAGCACTGTAGTTCCAAGCTCGGCCGCTTAACTGTCGTGTCCCATCTTAAAAAAAAAAAAAAAAAAAAAAAAAAACAAGTATGACATGTGAATCAATAGACACTTAACTATTCATGTGCGAACTTTTTAACCGAGCAATGCAAATTCTGTGGCCATCATCTGTATACAGTGGCGTATACTGGTTTAAGGGCCTGGGCTACCACTGACCCTATTATTACACAAAATATATTTTAAAGTCCCTATAATAAAATTCTTTACCTATTTATATATGAATTCCAGACGTCTTGATTGGGACGAAAATACTTTGATGACTTCGTCATTGAAATTACAGTTGGGCCGTTTGCGAAGTTTCTGTAGAAATGACTTTTCAATGGACATCAGTGCCAAGCCGGATAAACGTTCTTGTGTATGAGTTGATCTACAGTAGGATTTTATTCTCTTCAACGCCGAAAATGTTTTTTCTACTGATGCTGACGTAGCTGGTATTGTCACAATTAATGTTGCCAATTTAAGGACTTCAGGAATAACTTGGTTCAGCTGGTTTTCATATATGGCAGATAATGTTTCATGGATAGGTTTGTTCGAAAAATCAAAGACTTCTGCTGAATATATTACACTTAATTCATTTTTCAAACGTACTTAATCAAAGTGACTGTTATAGGACTGATATAATTTGTTTAGTGCCTCATTCGGGAAGTTTTCTCTATAAGCAGAACATTTTTGAGAATCTAGAAGATATGTGAACTGAAGCTTTCCATAAACAGAAAAACTGTCAGTAATTTCCATGTGCATACGATCTAGTATGCTGTAGTACAGCTGCCTGTATTTCAATTCATCATCTCCTTTTCTTCGCTTTAATGGTGGTTCCATTGTATTGTCTGAAGAATTTTCATTTTCCATATTACTCCATATGGACGGAAACCCACGTCTGAACTCGGATATAGTATTTTTTAACTTTGATACCTCTTGCAAGCAGTATGCTATGTCTAGACTTTTTGTCTGAAGAATATTGTAGAGCACATCTGTATGTGCGAACACTCTAGCATAGACTTCAAGAAGAAATATATTCTGAAACTGTGTGAAAAAAATACAAATATCCTTGAGCGTGCACAATTACATCATCAACCCAGTTTTCTTCAGAGTCATTACAAATGATATTTCCAAAGAAAGCAGTCAGTTGTTCTCTGTATTCCTTTACTGTATTTACAAGCCGAGATGTAAAATTGCATCTAGTTGGTGCTACTTTTGGGAGTTTCTTTTTCATAAATTCTTGAGTTTTTCTGATCTTTTAGGAGATGATGAGAAAAACGCAGCTAAACCCGACAGTGTTTTGAAAAAAAAATGCGGCATTCTGGAATGGATGAAGTAGTTTGTTGCAAAACTAAATTGAGAACATGGCTGTAACAATGGACAAATAGTGCTTGAGGATACTTTCCTTGAACTTTTGTTTTTAAGCTATTAATATTTCCCGCCATAACTGAAGCACCATCGTATGTCTGTGTAATTAACTTATTGCCGACATTGTATTCTGCTATAACACCTTCCACATGCTGAAACCAAGGAGCAGCAGTTTTGCCCGAACTGACATTTGTGAATCCTATAAACCGTTCTTGAACATTGGCAGTACTATCGACGTATCTTAAAACAGTGGACAATTGACTCTGATTAGAGCAGTCACTTGTTTCATCAACAACAATGGCCGCAAAAGGTGCTTCTTCTATTTCAGATTTTATGTTCTTTATCATAATCCCACTTATAGCAAATATTAAGTCATTATGAACTGCGGGAGAAGTACCACGAAATACTGTTGAACTCTCAAGATGATTGGCCAGTAAATGGTCAAATTCACTTAAGGAACTTAAATATTCAATATAATTTCCTATATTGTCTGATTCCACACTCTCGTTAAAAGCCAATTCTTGTTTTCCTAGAAAGCAGACTGCGTTAATAAGACGCAGTAAAATCTCCCGATTTTTTTTTTTCACAAGAGCATTGTTTGGTTGATGTGTAGAGCTTTTTGCTTATCTAGCTGTAAATCAATTCTTGTCTTTCCAAAGTTTGCAAAGTTCATGCTACTACAAATATGAGCTTTTGATTTGTCGTATCCTAGGACTGCCGTTCGAAGGGAGTTCATATTAGAAAACCCCTCTTTTGACCACACATTAGTTTCGCGGCTAAATAACAAACATGGCCAGCAAAATAGTTTAGACAGTTTAGAACTACCACACAACCAATTCCACTTACCATATGATGTTGAAGTGAAATGGCGTGTGTACTCACGCTGTTTTTCTTTTACGTCCATGGACAAATTTAACTCAGGAGTTGGTCTTTCCAATTTCACAATTTCAACTTCCTTGTTGTATGTACGACGGTTAAAATGCACTTTTAATAAACCTTCTATTACACAGTCATTTTCAACACAAACCTCTCCAGAAACTTGTTCTGCCATATTATTTACAATATCACTTAATTGGGAAATTAAAAACTTAATAATTCACAATTAATATAACTCTTAGACACTCGAACAAATCACAAATTTAAAATACCGCACTGCAAGAACACAATTACTAGCGTGCTAAGAGTATTGTTGCTTCGCGTCTGCGAAGAAACCGATCACGAGAGCGGCAACTCGCCCGGCCTACACTGCACGATGGAAACAGAAGGGAGCGGGGGGGACGGGCAGTTGTGCGACAGGACAGCGTGCGCGGTACGGTCACAGGCTACCTCACGTAGCAAGCGGTTTCTCCAGCGATGCCGCCTTGACAACTTGTTTCTTTTCGAGAGCAGAGAGCGCATATAAATCTAACAATTACTTTAATTTTAATTACTGTGGTAAAACTAATAATACAAAATTATTACATTGTTATATTATAAACTTTTTCTTTTGTAATTTCCTTGGGTAGTCCGCAAAATACGCCCCTGTCTGTAAAGTATACAAATGTATTACTATATAGGCTATTACGGATGCTGCAAGTTTTATGATGAAATCGGCTAAGTATCTTTTTTATTTTTTATTTTATTGGGTTATTTTACGACGCTGTATCAACATCTAGGTTATTTAGCGTCTGAATGATATGAAGGTGATAATGCCGGTAAAATGAGTCCGGGGTCCAGCACCGAAAGTTACCCAGCATTTGCTCGTATTGGGTTGAGGGAAAACCCCGGAAAAAACCTCAACCAGATAACTTGCCCCGACCGGGATTCGAACCCGGGCCACCTGGTTTCGCAGCCAGACGCGCTGACCGTTACTCCACGCTAAGTATCTTAGAGAACATGTTACACATAACGTGCCTTGCACATGCGTGCCATAGGGTTACTGAGGAAGTGAGGGCACAATTTCCTGATGCGGACAGACTTATAGCAGATGTTAAAAAAGCGTTTATTAAGTTACTATAACGTCTTTCCAAATTTAAACAGCAATGTCCAGACTACCTGTTCCTCCATCTCCAATTGTTACTCGTTGGGATTCTTGGTTGCAAGAGTGCTGCTATTATTCTGAAAATTTCCGATCTGTGAAGAAAGTAATTCAGACATTTCGTTCAGGTGATGCTGCCGCAATACAAATATCACAACCACTATTTACAGATGCTTCAGTTGAACATAATATAAAATATATTAAGACAAACTTTGGCTCCATTCCTGGTGTTAATCAAACCTTGGAAACGTCGGGCGCGGAACTGAGTAGCCTACGCAAAAAACATTGATGAGAACTGCCATTAGTCATCTTAACAATGTTGAAGTTGAGACTGGGAAACTAGTGTGTGCTAAATTGAAAATAGTGTTGAATAAAAAATTCAGGTTTCAACATTCTTAGCAAGATTGCTGACATTTTACAAGTGTAAATATTAGGTATGACATAAATCATTTCAGGTTTTGTCCTGTTGTTTCAGCAGATGTGGAACGATCGTTTTCTACGTATAAAACTTTGTTGTCTGACAGGAGAAAGGTTTTTCTTTTAACAACTTGAAACATGTATTCTTTCTTTATTGCAACTCATCATTGCAAGTAAATGTAAACTCTGTACTTTGTATTTTGCTCTTTCTAGTGTTTTGTCTTTAAATTTGCAATTTATTAATAGAAATATTGAATTATTTTCCATTTGTGAGTAGGCCTACTTTTTATGGACTAACTGTACTGCATCAGAAGTCATACAGTCTGCTACTGTTATTCCTTCCATGCCAGCTCAACTATACAACCTGGCAAGATAGTTTTTGCACTTTTCCCTAGCTCGTCATAACTGACAATGTGAGCGGTTTCCAGTTAAATACGGTGTTGTTTTACAATCAACAGAGGGGCATGAAATATTAAATTCTATAATGCGAGTATATTTATGGACGAATGGCAACACTGACTATTATCTTCGCCATCTATTCATAGAAGTAATAACTAAATAAACCACACATACACGAACGAATTAACGATCACTATCGATTAGTAGAGGTCAGGTATTTTTGAACGCCAATGTACACAACGAACTAGCAATGCTTTGGTATTATCAAAGAATATTTTCACTTAATGAAAGAAGATTAGTATAGAAAATATCGACTGCTATAGTCCCGTCGCTCTAATTTCCGGCAGCCAATCACGTTGCAGGTCGGCTACATTTAAACGTGTGCGTCTTGTGATTCGCTGATGAAGATGTTATGCTTTTCCTAAGGCTGGATAAATAGTTAATATATAATCACCCGCCATTTAGGCTCTTTCGTTGGCGTTCGCAGAAAGCACACGAGGACGTTATTTGCCGCTCAATTATTTGCTGAATTACAATGCGTTTGATTTATTATCATAGGAGCTACGACATGACAATATTTAACGGTGTGGCAAATAGATCCCTCGTATGCTAGCTCGGGAACGAAAGAACAAAAATGGCGAACGATACTATCTTCCTAGCCTTTATAGAGCCTTCACTTCCTAAGACGTAAGCAAAGAGGAGGAGTCACGCCGGGAATAACAGCGTCGCGACTATAGGTTCAAGGTTAATATAACTTAAATACGTACAAAATTGAATCCGTTTCTCATCCCAAAGCTAGTATAAATTCGTTGTGATGTGATTGGTTCTTGTGATCACATAACGTATCACAAATAAATAGCCTACACAACTGATCAATTTGTCAATATCCATTATAATTAATTTAATATGCCAAAATAATCATAAATCGATTAATATTCGTATATATTGATAACCAGCAGTTATTATACAGATTAATATTATTTTAATCAGAGATCATACGAACGACAAGAGCCAATAAAATGGAATTTTTCTTTTTCGTCGCTTTTATCGTGTTTTTTCGCTTTTATCGGTACTCCAATATACACACCCAGAGCCTTCTTTAGTTACAAGCCGGAGCCATACGTCGGCAACACTGTAATTAACTGTCATCCGGAGGCCGACCATACAGGACACGTGTTTGTGCTAATGCCGATTTTCAGTGTAAATTAATGTTACAATATAAGTGTGTGCCGATGGAATTATGTTTGCGGTCGTACCAAACGTTAATTATTGATGTATTATAAACTAAATGAGCGTTGGTGATAAAAAACAAGACAATAAATGAAAATAAAATGGTTGCAGTCTTTGGGAATTTTTACGGTTATTGATGACAAAGTAATTGACTATTCTAATAAATATTAAATATTGTATAACTACATTTTATAGTCTTATTTGTGGTTTGTGTTTAACAGAATTCTAGCTAAATTGTTGGGTCTCGCCTCCTATATCAATAAAGTTACGCCGTTGGTTTTCAAATTCATTGTAAACAGCTGTTTTGTGATCCCATAAATGTTGCAGTTTTGTTGAAGATTCGGAATGCCTGCTGTACGTCAGAACTACCTATAATTTGTAGATGCATATAATGACTTTGTTGGTTTTCAAGGTTTGTTTATTAATATTATTTATTTTGTAATAAATTAGGTATAAACATGTTTCTTTTCATTTCGTATCTTTTTTTTAGAGGATTTAAAGTTCACTGAGTTTACGCTAATTGACACATACATGTACTTAATAGATAATGTTGCGTTTTGTTACGTATTATGTTGAAGGTATGTTTTTTTCATTTTTTCATAGATTTTTTTTACTTGGCTTAACTGTATTTACATCCTCATACTTTTATTATAATAGGTATGTCAATAGTTTCTTCTGTTTGCATTTTATTTTAGGCCTATTTGCATAATTTCTTAGCTTGTTTTCTGTAGTTATATTTATTTAAAATTATATTTTAAAAAGTTTATAACAAATCATTTAGGATAACAGTATTGTTATGGTGATTGGCCAGGTTCAAACTAAAACTGGCTTTCTGGACATCTGAAATATTTATAGAAAAACACAACATAATCACATGAAATTAAAATGCATAATATGATATCCTACACCTTTCACGTCAGAGGTGAAACAACATTACGCGGCAAAACATTGTCAATTTACTAGCCACAAATTTGTTAACTGAATGGTTAACTGAGTGATTTTATATTTTATTTTATCCGTCTTAGTATTTATTTTATTATTGTAAATATTTTTGTTTTATTACTATTATTATTATTATTATTATTATTATTATTATTATTATTATTATTAATGAATTATTTTGTATTACAATCTTTGTATCATTTCTGTCACGATTATTCTATTATTATTATTATTATTATTATTATTATTATTATTATTATTATTATTGTTACTATCATTTATATCATCAGCATTATTATTTGAACCCTGTAAAATTTATGTAGACTACTGAACTGTACCCGAGCACGAGCATTATGCTCATTTCGGGTATCTATTCATATGTATTCAATTCAAATGTAAATTGTAAATAAATTTGTAAATTTGTAAGACTGCGTAGGAACTTACCTCTTTATTGCATTATTGATTTTATTATTTTCGGTGCAAGGAATATCTTTTTTTTTTATTTATTTACCGTCGTACTATCAATAAAAACATGTTTTTTTTTAATTATTTTAAGTGGCAGCCTTTGTATGTAAGTAGCCTACTTACGCCGTATTCTGAAGTATAGCTAATTGATTGCAATAAAACATTATTTTCGAACCCATAATAATTTACATCACTACTCTGAATCTTGATCTTACCTTTATGCATGAAGTAATATTGAAAAAATACGCGTTACGTATAACGAAAGCAATGAGCAAACACAATATCACTTTAAAATCTCCCGCCTCCACTCTGCGTTGCCAAACCTACCCATGCTCCGGTTTGTAACTAAAGAAGGCTCTGACACACTCAATGACAATGCATGCTTCAATTCTCTCTGATATAGCTTCGATGCTTCTTTTATCGTTTATCGTCGCTCCAACGTGCACGTACCCTTACAATTAGTAGAGTGGGATGAAAAATTGAATTCTATAACACGGGTATATTTACCTAGGATTGGCAACAGTGACTATTATCTTGTTCATCTATTCATAGAAGCCTAGATCATATGATCTAGGATAGAAGTAATAACTAATGAATCCAACAAGTTATCGATCATTATCGATTAGTAGGATCACATAGTGGTCACATATCTTTGAACGGCAATATACTTACATATTATCATTATTATATTTACATTTCCATAATTACCTCGAATTTAAGCTCTTCGGTAGTTAATAAAGTAAATTCAAAGAGCATGGAAATTATAACGTCATTGGTGGCGTAAGTTATTACATTATAAGACAGAGTTATTGTGATCGATAATCGATACATAGAGTCGTGCGATATATGATAGTCGTTTTGACATTTGAAAGTTCGTTGGTTGGATGTGAATATGGTGTGTGTTGGACCCAAATACGTGGTTAAGTTCGAGTGTGGAGTGTTTTACTTTTTGACATATATATGGAACTTTATTACAACGTAATGTGTGCAGGTTTTTGTGCAGCGAAGTGCAAGGTAAAAATTTTCAAGCGGTATGAGAAGCGTACCGTAATTATTATTACGTATGTATTTGTGTTGTGTTGTTTGATGTATTTGTGTTGGACAGCTACAACGAAACATATCATTTGATTGGAAGTCGTGTGTTCCGAAGTTGATTGAAGTGTTAATACAGGCCAATTTTGAATTTTGTTGTGGCTGAGTAATTTTTCTTAATTTCTTGTGCCTTTCCAAATTTTCTGTTTTGATTAAAGTAGGGGACCCTGACTTTGTTAACGTCGCGAAGGTTTTTGTGCCCTATAGGGTGGTCACATTTTGATGCAGTCGCCATTTTCGTAAGCAAATTATGAAAACCACATGGTTTTTTTGTTTTTGTGTGATGTATGTTTTGTCTGTTGTATTGTGGTATATGATTGGAAGTTTTGTTAGTGCAGTAAATATTTTGGGGGTTAGGGGACATAGCCTCCTAAAACTTAGTGCATTTTACATTCTGTGATTTTCATAAAATTATCGTTAATTCATACAAGAACGTTCCATTATTAGCAAATGATAAGCGAATTTGGTAAGATCCAAGAATCGGTCGCTGTTTTTCCAGACCAATAGAAGATCAATGACGCGATATATGACGTCACGCACGATGGTACGTACGTAAGAACATTTGTATTCTGCCTAAGGGCAGGTCTTTCACTGCAAACCCAGCATTCTCCAATCTTTTCTATTTCCTGCTTTCCTCATAGTCTCCGCATATGATCCACATATCTTAATGTCGTCTGTCATTTGATATCTTCTGTCCAAACTCTTCTCCCGTTCACCATTCCTTTCAGTGCATCCGTCAGTAGGCAGTTTCTCCTTAGCCAGTGACCCAACAAATTCCTTTTTCTCTTTCTGATCAGTTTCAGCATCAGTCTTTCTTCACCCACTCTTTCCAACACATCTTCATTTCTTAATCTCTCTGTCCATTTCACACGGTCCATTCTTCTCCATAGTCTATCCACATTTCAAATGCTTCTATTCGCTTCTCTTCACTTCGTCGTCATGTCCATGTTTCTGCTCCCATGCAATGCCACACTCCACACAAAGCACTTCACTAGTCTATTCTCTTCCTTAGTTCTTTTTCCAGAGGTCCGCAGAAGATGCTCCTTTTTTTCTATTAAAAGCTTTCTTTGCCATTGCTATCCTCCTTTTGACTTCCTGGTAGCAGCTCATGTTACTGTTATAGTACACCCCAAGTATTTAAAGCTGTTCACTTGCTCTACTGTCTCATTTAGAATTCGCAAGTTTACCTTCTTTATTTTTCTTCCTATGACCATGGTCTTCGTCTTATTTGCATTTATATTCATTCCATACTGCTCACAGCTGTCATTTAGCTCCAGTAGCATAGGCCTATTCCTTAGTATTATCTCCTCTTCTGTTAACAACGCCATATCATCAGCAAATCTGATACACTTTATTCTTCTTCCTCCTACTGTTACCCCTCCCATGTTCTGAAAACAATTCTTCACCAAATCCTCGAAGTAGATGTTGAACTGGGTAGATGATAAAGGGCATCCTTGCCGTACTCCTCTCCCTATTTCACTTCCTTCAGATATTTCTTCTCCTATCGTGGCTTTGACTGGCAAATAGATTACGAATTAACTTACATTGTACAAGGAACTAATATGATAAATATCCGATGGCGTTACTACATTTACCCATTATATCAATTGCCTTACTATATGTATATTGAATCATTTCACTACACTACATTGAGGTAAGTTAAATTGCCACATTTTTATTAAAACAGTTTTTCGTACTTTGTAATGTGCGGCCATACGTGACGTCATGTAGGCATATTGCGTCATCTTCTTGAGCGGGAAAACTGCGACTCTGCCTTGGAGTCTACCGCGAATTTATTTGGTAGTAAAATTTGCCGTCCTTGCAGCAATACCGAGCTCTACTTTGCAGTGAATATTAGAAATTTTAATGTTGCGATTAAATGTTATTTCTGTCAAAAGTGTACATTTAGACTTATATACACTTATTTACAAAAATAATTAAATTTCAAAGTCATTGTATTAAATATTTAAGTCTGGCTATTCCCAAGTGAATTTACTGATTAACACACTAACAAGTTTGCTTCTAGTTTGTACAATAATGGCAAAAAAACCGGACCGATCCTTGTAGCTGATTTCAGCACCGCCATCTGGATCCCTTCGCCTAGCGTCTCGTTGTTAACTGTCTGCTCTATGCTGCCGATTTTGCGTATCATAGATGGCAGCAGCTAACACCCCCTTCACGCAATCACGTACGGGCTATTCCAAGTGAAATCGGACAAAATTTCAGAAAATTTGACCTCGGGTAATTCCATTTGTGACAGACACGAAAAATGACTCTCTACAAAAATATAAATATTTATTTCTACTTCAACATAACATTAACAGACTTTTAAACTATATCAGATACAAAG
Organism: Periplaneta americana; assembly: GCF_040183065.1. Taxonomy (NCBI): domain Eukaryota; kingdom Metazoa; phylum Arthropoda; class Insecta; order Blattodea; family Blattidae; genus Periplaneta; species Periplaneta americana. Next base: position 153,229,522 of record NC_091122.1, on the reverse strand, counting down.
TGCATGTACACAGCTACACTTTCATGTAAGGAGCAAGTATCAATCTCTGTTTATTACAGATATCTAAGTACAAGTAATGTTGTGACAGACACGACAGAAAAAGGAACACAAATTAAAGGGAAGTCCAACAATGTACTATATCTTCCAATATTAGCAACTTCTTTTGTTAGTACTATAATCATAGAAAGGTAGAATATCCTTCCTTAATATGCTACAGATAGTTTTTCATTTGAAACATTTATGAAGTATGTATTAAGCCCTATTCTAGTGACAGACACGACATACAAACTGTGACAGACACTACATATTCCAAATATGTTTTACAAAATTACATGCATTTGCAAATTAAAGAACATCATAATCAAACTAGATATGTTGAAAATTTAGTTTAAACTTATTATCAAATTGTGGCTCTAGTAGAATTTTTATAACCTGGTCTTTGTCAATATCAGCCTCATCACCAATAGCAGGCGAAAAGAATTTATTGGACTTCCTCTCATGCCGAAGGAATTTTACATGAAGTGTATCATCTTTGTCATATGTCTTCACTTCCAAACATCTTCAGTTCATAGTGCTGCCAGCATATGATTTATGCAAAAATACGGCCAATTATCTTTGATTTCATAAAATATAGACATTAAAGTCTCTGGTATAGCATTCAAGAATTGTCTAGAACCACTTTGAGAAAATGGCAATTTGGTTGACATAATTATGGAATTACTCGCATTTAAAAAAAAAAGCGGTGCTTCTGTCATTGAAAGGCCTTCACTGGAAAAGCCTAATGGTGAATTAAAATATCCCAAACTAATACTACTTTTCATTTTATAGAGCGTCAAATTTATCGTACTTTCATAAAATTCTTAGCTTTGGAAGAACATTGCTCAGAGACATTTAGTGGTAGAATTTTCAACGGTATCTATTTTTAAAGCAGACTCAGAGAGTAATATAATGACTTTGGAGGGATTTTTTTTTTAAATTCTTATTCACTTGACTAGACGGATTTATTTATTTTACTTTTTTCTTTACGAAATAGCTCAAACATAAAAATACGACAATATGGGCGACTTAATATAGAATAAAACACAGTTTACAGATCCAAAATTTTCTTTGGGTAAGGGTGGAAAAAAAATAAAGAAAAGAATTCTCATCGTGGATTTCTTCGCCGCGCGGGCAAGCTGAGCGTGCGCGTAGTTGGCAACGCTAGCAGCTCGTAAGTTCGTCATGCGAGTATAGTTCACGCATCTGAAAACAACTCGAAGTGAAAAATGTATTTCTCTGAATACTAAAATAATTACATAATCACTACACTAACCTGTTACTGTTTACTGATGGTTACTTCAACACTATCGGCAGCATGGGAGAAAAGTTTCATTTCCATCTTCGATGTGGAGACAGGTATGAAGGCATGCGATGTTCTTGTTCCAGACACTGTTCGGGCGAGTTCGAATCTCCGTTCTAACTCTTTTAGTTCACTGGCATAGTCTTCATTTGTGCAGTAAGAAACTATAACTGCTAGCAAATTCGTTTCAACCCATTTGAATAATTCAAGTGGAGTTGTTATTTGTTTATCGACGGGCCTTTGCAGGCTAGTGGCGAAGTGCATCAACATTGATTAAAAACGCAGTAATCATAGATTACGAAACGACGGTTAAACAGTAGCCGTGGTTAAAATGTAATTTATGTGCACCATTCATAATCACCGATTACTAAAACATGGCTAGCTGACACCTCATTTAACCAGAGTAAAGTCTATGATGGTACATTGTTTCTACAAAATGACTAAAGGAAAGCATCCATACCGCTGCAAAGATAATTGTCAACGTCTAAAAACGACTGCGTTCACTATGTTCTACATCGAAATGAACGCATCCTACATTTTCGCGTTGCATTTGTTTGCCTTTGGGCGCTGTTATATTTGTGAGTTCCATTTCTTTGTTTTTCAGTACTGTTAGGTTAAAATCGTACAAAATGGAAAATTGAATCCAAAAATGATTATATCCCAATGTTAGGTTGAAGTACCGATAGACTTAATTACTAGATTTAAATGTATTATATAAAAAAAGATGGAATATCCATAAAGGAAAAGGATGCAGAAGATTGGTAGGAATGTATGTACGATGTTGGACCCCATTTACACCAGGGAATTGTGCATTATCCTAAGATCCATCCATAACCTCTCTTTGTTCAGCCAGTGACATAGAGAAAGAGATACCGGTATTCGAGTATTCCTTCTTAAAATACAGAAAATAACAGTTACATAGAATCGTAATATAAGCAGCCGATCCGTAGGAGAAATGTGATTGTTCTTGTGTTATTTCAAGTAATCCATTTGTAGATTTTGATAAACGAAATCCCTCCTGAAATTTTCTGTCACCTAATTCCTCGTAAGAATTCTCTCTTTCCACTAAAGAACCTTCACGCTCACGCTCTATCCAAGTAATTCAAATACTGCACAATAATAATCGTCTTCGAAATAATCACCTGTGGTTCTGGCCGCCATTTTGCTTTACTTGCTCTGCTAATCGCTGGTTATCTCCTTTAACCGCTCATATTTGGTCGGTTAGAGATTACTGTGGTTAACCTCCTATTTAAGTCGTAACCGAGGTCGATCCACCGTAAAAATGCTTAATCAGGGATTAGGTGACAATTTTAACCGATGGTTACACTAACCGACGTTGATGCACGTGGGCATAGCTCTTGCAGCTAATCTCTTAACGGTACCTCCGACACCGTCACACGGTTCTTTGCCGTGTGAAGTTGCGAAAAAGTGCCACTGCGCCTCTACACCGAATTCTTCCTCATGATGGCATAAATTAATGAACTGTTTTCTTTTTTTGTATTGGGAGGCCGCACCGTCACTGAAATAATAAAGTTTTTCACATTTGCAAATTTGTGTTATAAAAAATGTACCAAACGTTTCTGAAAGAAGTGAACTGCGACAGAGTCGTGTTTTAGGCATTCAGATGTTACAACAAAAGACACACACTGGAGAGCATCGTAGTTTCTATGGTAAATGACGAAAGGGTGTAATGTGGCCTGAAGGTTGTTCAAATGAAATGCGTGCACCTCGCCCTGTGCAATGAAGGCGTAGTTTTCTGAAAAATCTAAAACTACTGCGTATTCCCCTGGATTTAATTTGGTTTTCACATCAGAGTAATAGTCATTCTGTTGTGCAGCTATGAATGAATGCGTTTTAAGCATGCTCAGTTTTTCGAGAAGCACGTGTACAAATTCATAGGTGTCCTTTTCCATTTGTTCGAGACTAGTTCTACCAACACAAATCCACTGCTTGTAGGCTACTTTGTCAATCATAAACTTCTTAGAAATAATCCCCAACTGTTGTTTTAAATTTTCTGTTCCTGGACACTCTGTGCATTTGTTAAAATAACATGAGGGACGTGCAGGATTGCATATGATTCTAGCAACACAATCTTTATAGGATTTTATGGGCAAATCCTCTTCCTTTGTCAGTGCTGCCAAATTTGCTCCGTCGATCATCAGTTTAACATTTTGGTGGATTAGGCAGACACAGACCGTGTGTGTGCCAGAGGAACCCGCTAACACACAATTCTGAGGCCTCAACTGTGCAAATTTGGAGAAGCCTACCTTAACAGAAGGATATTTATCTTTAAATTGCTGATACAATTCCATCAGATTGCACAGAACCAACTTCTTCTGAATATGTTCTTTTTTTGCCGTCTTCTGTCCTCACTGTCACAAAATCCTTTTTCCCTGGCATTGTCCGACTTACTTCTTCTGAGTGGTAAAATTCATGAACCAAAGTTATTGTTTCTTCTGTCAGAGACTGTCCCTTCTTCTTGTCTGGGCTACACATTAAAAGTCCCCTGTTTGCTAAATTTTTATCTACTCGAATCATATGTTTTGTTGCTGCAAAATGTTGTTTAATCTTTGAAATGGGCCATGACAAAGGGAGCAAAGTTAAAATTTCAATTTTTTTATTCCTACTGTCAGCGGATGTGAATGCTCTTTTAAGATTTTCTAATACTTCGTCTTCAGGTTCTTGCTGAGTGTCACTGCTTTCTGATTGCTGAAAAAAATTTCTATTTAAAGCTGTTGCAATTTTCTTGGCTTTAGTTTTCGCGTACTTCTTTTGTGTCATTCTTCTTTTTCTTAGTGGACTTTCCCCAATAGAAACGAGCGATTGATTTAATTTTGGAATCGCAATTTATTTCTGAAAGTCATTAGAAGTAGTAGTACCGTCGCTTGTATTATCAGCACTATCCACTTCAATAATTCCCTATCCTGTTCTTTCCTCTGTAACACTGCACTTCCTCCTACATCAGTTTTATCACTGTTATATATATATCAGAATTGGGATTTGTAATTTGTTCCGCACAATATTTAGAAGTACCGGTAATGTCCGTAGGGGATAGTCTAATCTTGTATAATTGCACGGAACAAGTTTATTGCACGGAACAAGTTTTACACATTCTCACAGAGTTTAAGTTAATGGGAATGTTAAACTTTTCCAATATCCAATTTGGCATTACCTTCAACTTTTCTGTGGTCCTTTTTCTATGTAATTGTTGGAAGGGGTTGAAGCAGCGATCTGTCCTAAAAGATTTGAAAAAGGATTTGACTTGTCAGTACCGATAATGTGCACATGTATTTTTGTAACGCGATTCTGTAATAGCATGATTGATATCTATATTTCTTGCTTTTAAGGCAATAGTAGTTTTTGTTGAATTTTCTGCAACACAATAAAAGAAAACTTTCAAACACTGGAACTGAATATCCACTGTCACCCTGTAATAATACAGTGTCTATCATCCTTATTCGTACATATCTAATTTAAACTATTAAGACAACATTATGTACAAAATAATTATACTCATATACTAATAGTAGTGTACCATGCTTTAAAACATTTCTTAGAACGTTAATTTACAACAAGTTTTTATTTTAAGTTCTAATTAACAAAAATATTAATAAATACATTACTTTGAAAGTGAAACTTTATGTCATTTATATTCGTACACTTGAGTAATTTTGACTTATTCGGGGGTGCCGTGCCTTAATGGTAACAGCGAGTGTGCATTACCGCGTGCTCTAGGGTTGGTTTTTCTTCAGCAGTCAGTTCTGTTCAAAATGGGCAAGTCGAAGGAACTCAGTGCCGAGCTAAAGAATACGATAGTTAGACTGGCTCTTAAAGGTTATTCTTTACGGAAAATAGGCAATATAGTAAACAAAAGTCATTCCACGATACAATACGTGGTTAATAAATTCAAATACCGTGGATTTACTGCAAATCAGAAGAGAAAACCAAAAGAAAAAATATTAATGAGAGGGAAAAATAGTTTAAAATAAGACATAAAATCAAATCCACGGTTAAGTGTGCCGAAACCACGTTCTCTCATGACAAAAACCAGAAGGAAGACTGTTAGTGTAACAACGGTGCGAAGTGTCCTATATAAATATGGATTTCATGGTAGAAGCATAAGAAAAAGTCCCTTTGTAAGTAGAAAAAATCGAGCTTTAAGAATTAAATTTCCTAAAGTTCATGTAAATTAGGGGCAAGAATTTTGGGACAGTGATGAGACCAAGATTAATCTTTTCGGATCCGATGGTGCCCATAGAGTGTGGAAAAAGAAGAATGAGGCCGATAAAGTGGATAAAAATCTTCCCACTGTGAAACATGGAGGTGGGGTCATAATGATTTGGTGCTATAAGTCTTCGAAAGGCGTGAGTAACATCGACTTAATTGATGCAATTATGGACAATATAGTCTATAACAACATCTTGAAAAATAATGTCAAGGAAAGTGCAATAAAATGGATTTGCCGTCTGTCTGCATTTTCCAACAAGACAACGACAGCAAACATACGGCCGAAATGAATAAACACTGGTTATGGAACGTCCAGAAACAACTCCATACTCTTCCTCAATCACCCGATCTGAATCCCATCAAGCATTTGTGGTCCAAACTTAAGGAAAATATACATAAAAATACAATTTCGTCCAAAGAACATCTCAAAACTGTTGTGCTGGAAGAATGGCGAAATTTCACTCCGCAGCAATGTAAAACGTTGGTAAATTCCATGCAGAGAAGGTGTCAGGCAGTGATCAAAGCCAGAGGATATGCAACTAGGTATTAGAACGTAATTGTTTATGTTATTTATGTATAGTTATTTAATTTTGTTACTAACTGTACGAATACAAATGACAGGTAGAGAAATTATATATTTTGTTAAATTTCGTTTATTTACGTGTTTATGGTATATATATGGAATTTACTTTTTGTTTTATTTGAATTCATAACGCTACTGAACAGAATTTTCAAAGAAAAATGTAATACTTTAATTTCATGTGTCTTTTATCACCAAAGTTGTTACATATTTTCACCTGTACGAATAAGACTGATAGACACTGTATACGCAGAAGACTGGCTGGTGGTTCGCGTATTCGTCTCGTTCCTTCTGTTGTGACTACACACCAGCTGTTTCAAGGCCAGCTGATAAGAATATTCTGGCTCCTCTCACATCGCCGCATGACGCTGCAGGGAGCGCGTAATTTTATAGCGAGATTTGAAATATTTATTTTAAGGCTTTTCATTTAAAATAGCTTTTTAAAAAAATTGTATGATTTTTGTCTGAACAATAACTAATATTATAGTATTTTATATGCATACTTTTTTGGTGGTAACAAGTTATAAATCACAAAAAACAGTATATCCATGATTTCCACAAACAATAAAATATATGTGTTACACCCCATTAATACACTTAAATGTGCATTAAAAAATTAGCTATAGCTTAATTTTTTATTTCGAAGCCAGGCGTAGTAGTACGTGTTTTAAGTTAGAAGAAAATACAAAATACGCTAAATTTTAAGGAATTTTATCTGAAAAACTACCGGGCTAAGGAAAGCCAAAATTTGTACATTTACTAGTTCCCATATACTAAACGTCTGTACGAATTTTCAGACAATTCTGACATGTCATGGTATTTCGTTGTCCGATTTCATATGGAATAGCCCGTACAGTACAAGAGTCGTATGAATTATCCGGTAACACATAAAAATTTCAATTTTTTTGTTTTGAATATTATTTTTACGAACATGCAAGAAAATTACATTTGGCTTGATCTTCTAAATTTGAACTAACACTCATCCTGTTGGCATAATTCACAGTTTCAGGACCTTTCTAGACAGTGGTTTACTGAAGCACACATATCAGAACACATTTTCTGTTTTTTTTTTTTTTTTTTTTTTTTTTTTTTTTTTTTTTTTTTTTTTTTTTGCTAACAAATTTCGCTAACTATCTTTTGATGACCTGAATCACACTATGAAAGGGGTGAAATCAAGTACTTATATATAGTTTTCCATATGTGGCTCGATTTCTTACAGTATGGCACAGCAGTTTCAACAAATTCTTGCACATGTTTTATTAGCCCTACAAAGGACTGCTTAGGATAGCGAAGGCCTCCTCTGTCTTGATTATGGCTTAGTTCCATGAGTGGTGTTGATGAATTTGACATTGAAATGTTGCTAACACATATGTCACAACTTAGTCTTTCATCCACAACACGAACCAATATCCACAAACCAGTGCTTGAGTGGCTGTTTTATGAAAACCGTAATTCAGGCTCTCGAATTCTATCGAGAAGAATAGTTACGTAATCCGGAAGAATTGCTTGGCAAGCTTTCGCCACAGTAATTTTGATTCCTGCTAGCAACGTTGGCACTTTTAGAAGAAATCATGATGCCAGATTTTAGCATCCTTTTCATGGTACATGCTGCTATACGTGCATCTGTAATGTCATTAGATCCACCTCCCATTCTGACTGCGCTAAATACAGCCTCCACGGGATCTCCGGAAAATCTCCTAGTAAGGACATAAAAGAAGCCGTTTTGCAGCAGGGAAGTCACACACTCTACTGTAGATTTCACTGTAAATAAGAGCGCTTCTGCGGTCTCCTTGGTTAAGCCCTTCATTTTCGCACGCTTCGATTCAGTTTGAATTTTCATATTATATTCACTGAAATCTTCGTTTAGCCATTGTAGCCTTTCATCAACTACGGAATAAAAATGCATGCAGTCTTCATTATTTTGTCTAAGATGCTGAGTTCTGTCGCTGATATGAAACGTAAAAGATCTGTGCATTGACTTCATAAATTGGATTGTTGAATCTGCCTCTGAAGAATCAATCTTACAGTTTAACTGGGACTGATTGTTCTTTATGAATTCTATTGTGGCCGTTACAGCAGGAGAGAATATCTGAACAGCGGACAGGACATTAATCTTTTCCAAGTTGCTGGGTTCAACATGTTTTTTTTTTTGTTAAATAGCGAACTGACTTCGCAGTCAGATCTCTCTGTGATCGATAAATTTCCTTCAGATATTTAGGACTAATTACACATTGCCATCCGTGAGTTTTCTTTCCAGGAACTGAGATCTGGTATTCTTAAGTACGTGGCAATAATCAAAACTGAAGTAAAGTTTACGATTATGCTCGCATGGATGAGGACACACGTCTTGAGTTCTCCGCCTCCAAATTGCTTAAACATAGAAACATTAGTCCTATGATTATCTGTCACTATCCTAAGTACATAGAATCACAGCCTTCTACAGCATTTATCACTTGCTTAACTAAAGGGTAGAGATCGCAGCCCTGCAGACCTCTAACTAGGAAATTAGCCGCGGGAATTGTGTACTTTGTAGACAAACCGTTTACCACAAAACAGAGTAGCTTGTTTGCTAACATAGGATATTTTCCTATGCTTGAGTCATACAACCCGTCAGTACTGACTGCTCCAATGAATTTATCAGTTGTCCTATCATAGATAAAGCGTTCCTTTATTGCCATTTCTTCAACGAAAACTAAAAGTGAATGGCATAATAATATAGGACGTGCAAGTCTCTACTTGTATTCTGTCACTGATTTAGCTCTTTTTGTCACATATTATTATGTGGCATCTCTCGCAGTTTTTTGCACACAATTTACACATGCAAGATTCTTCGGGGTCGTGGTAATAATGATCTTCTGCAGCAGTGACGTATGAGCTATTCCATCTCAAATCGACCGAAATATAGAGAAAATTGACCTTACAATTTCTAAATACAATGAAACCTTTTTTGTACGTAGACAGCTGTGATATAATGCTTTGTGCAAAGTTTGAGGCATCAGAACTTCATAGTGTTTAAATTAAAAATATTTAAATTTATCGTATTTTCATAAAATTAGCAACTTTAAACTGTTGTAGCTCCGAAACCCTTTCGCCCAATGATCAAAATCATGGTTTATTTTGATGCTGAGAAATTAAAGTTTATATTGACATATAAACAGATTTTCTTACTTTTTATGGAAATGGAAAAATTTAGATTTTTCCTCATTAAGGCGCCTTTGCCTAGGAAAAAATATTGTGACAGCGACGTGAGATTCGAACTCACGACCAGCGTCCCGCAAGAGAGAAGATCGCGCGGAACACTTTGGGATGGCGCGCGGCGGAGAGGGGAAAGGGCCAACGCGGCGAGAGAGTGGAGAGAGAGTGCGCGCGCATCTGGTGCTGGCAGAGAGGAGAGGGCTCTGGATTTTTCTGGAGTGCCATCTCTAGAGACGCGTGGAACTTTCGAGGCTACGTCGCTGTAGTTATAAATTACGGTCGCGAAGGAACGACAGCAGTTTTCAGTTGATTAGTCAGCCAGTCAGTGAGAAAGCCAGAGCAAGCAAGCCAGTCTTGTGTACCGGAGTTCGACTCGAGTGTGCGTCCGCAACTGTATCAGCATCCGGAGGCCTGAGTTCGAGTGCAGTGGACCGCAGTTGGAGGGACCCGAGTTCGAGTACAGTGAACTGTCTCTGAAGGTCTGTGGTTCGAGATACTGTGAACTCGAATGACTGAGATAGAAGAACTGTGAACTGAGAACTGGTAGTTCTGATTTGTAAATAGTGCTTTGTAAATATTAGTTAAGATTAACAGTTCATTGTTGTGCGTAATAGTTCAAGTAAATTGTCATTGTCGTCGGTGGAGTGCTATAACGAATACTGTGTTGAGTGAAGATCCAATTGTTGACGAGAGCGTTTAAGGTGAATTGTAGAAAGGAAGTATTGTTGTGACGAATAAATTACATTGTTGTTACTAATAAAATTCACAATATTTTAAAAATATATAGTTAGGTTCCGCATTGAAAGTACAAATAAACACATATTTTTTACTGTTGGCATGTTGATAAGAAAGTATTGAAAATATCAAATAAAGAAAATAAATAGTACGCGCGTGAACTAACCAGTTGACTGTGAGACGGGACCTAGCCGAGAGAAGCAAGGCCAGGAGACAAACACGTGATGTTTCGTCTAGTAGCGCATAGCTGGGCTAGCTTTATCACAGGTTTTCATAATCACAGGAGTAAAATGATGCCCAACGCTCGCTTATCATCATCTCTCGTGCGGTACTGGGTCGTTCAAGTCTAGGTGTGTGAAAATAATTTATTTAATACCCTCGAAACTTATTACCGAGCCACTAAGCAAACAATGCCGAATCCCTCTTAATAATGCAAGGTTTTTCTCAATATTTTTTTACATTTTTACAAATGGCCAAGAAGCCTAAAAGTAAGTAAAATCAGATTATCTGTCTCTCTGTACATAATAAAAATAAGGATTACGTCTTATCATAACCTACCAAATATCAGCTTCAAAATGAGCTCTCGTTCAATGGTCTACAGTAAATGGTCCCACAGTTCTGAGCGCTGAAAGAGGCTTGTTTTTATAAAATACGCTAAATTTGTCGCTCAACAATACGAAAACCGTTTGACTTTCGATAGTATATTTTTGCAAATGCACTCTCCTCAGCACCTTCTATAAATAGGGAAAAAATTAGAGTATGAAAAAAATGAGAGATTTTTTACTGACCGATTTCATATGGAATAGCCCGTAGGCAGAATTTTGTCAAGGGGGGAGTTCATTGTTAAAATTGCTTACAATTTATATTATCGGTAAATTAAATGTGTATTATTATCATTATTATTACTATTATATTATTATTATTATTATTATTATTATTATTATTATTATTATTATTATTATTATTATTATTATTAAAAATATGATCTGTCAAATGCACAAAACTTTAAACGAACATTTCACAATAAAGTCAGAACTGAAACTAACGAACGAATGAGTTTAAAATCGACAAATACTTAACATCTGCGCTGCACTACCGTCTTTATCAATATGTTTCACAAGTTAAATTTCATATTGTGTCGGTTTCATTTTATTATAAGGTTGGTACTAAGCAGTAGGTCTCTCTGTAATAAAGATAGCATTGTTATAATTCGCAGCACCAAGCACAGGGATTATATTGAAGGAGGGGTAGGAGGATTATGCCTTATGTCGATGTAGATTTTGTTACTCTGATAGTGAAAAATTAGATAAGGGAAAACGATTATGGATAAAAAAATATTTAAATCTAAATATGTATTTTTTTAAGTTCAAGGGGGATGGGGATTCAAACCCGGTAATCCCCCTCCCCTTGCGTGCACCACTGTTCTGCAGCGTTTGAATGGCAAACTATGAGATATGCTAAAAGTAGTTTTTCATATGTCGATATGTATCTCCAGAAATTGTGAAAAACAATCTGGTAACCTTAATTTAATTCCACTTCTATAGTCCGGGTCAGCTTACTTCACACCTTAAGGGTGAAACCTAACTATTGTGGTGATTTTCTAGTTTGCAGGTTGAATTTTCTTTTGCCAACTTCGTTTCGAATTTCAGTACTGACAAATACTACAAATTGTAGTGATTTTGTAACTAGTATGTTGGCAGCTGAGACAAATATCGACAATATTTGTCGGTACTGGAGTTCCATGAAATTGAAATTGTACTAGATTTCTGAGCCTGTTACTGGAAGCTAGTGAAATTTGAACATAGTAATAATATCAGTATTAATATTAATACATAATAGTTATTTTATGTGTTGCATTGTGGTTATAATTCAAGACTATAATCAGGTAAGTTTTCGGAATTAGTACCTACTAATAATTTCATGTGGCCAAACAAAATACATTTTTAGGTTAGGTTTCGTGAGTCAATTTGTTTAGTCAAACCAATGAATTTCGTAATGCCAGACAAAATACTTGACATGTTGATCCCTTTCTCGTATAGTTTGCCTACGAAAACATGTTATAAATCGCGGGTGCTCGTGTAAAGGGGATTAAATATGAATTGGTTAAACTGGAATAAGTACAGATTTGAACTATCCACAATTACTTTCCTCTTGTGTTAAAGGGGTTAAGTAATTCTTCCATCTATGATGCAGTTACAGTGCTCCATAGTTTGTGACAAAGGAAATTGTTCAGTATCAAAGGAGAGAAGTTTACATACCTTGCAATTTGATTTAACCCCCTTTACACGAGCACCCACGAAATTATTGAATTATTTAGAATAACCTTCCAACATAAAGTACGGTAAGTAAATGAGTCATTTAGTACGATGGATCATGTGATATCTGGTAACAGTTGGCAACACTGACAAGACAGAAATATTTGCTATTTGGGTGACTATTCTTATGTGATCCTCACTATAGCATTAACTCGTGATGGCTGTGACAATTGCCTGGCTGATGATCAAGAGCAAGAGATGAAATGTTATGGAGAGTTAGGGATTGGCACAGAAATTTATGGAAATTAACTCCTAGTGTGACGGGATTTAAGGCAAATATGAAAATTAAAATAAAACTAACCTAAGCGAGGTGTTATTAGTGAGTGGAAGTGGATGGGATTTTGAATGGCAGTAAATTATCCGTAATTTGGGCATATGTGGCCTCAAGTGACTCTGGATTCGTCCGAGCAACACATCTTATTCTTGCATATTGGTCTATATTATACCTTTAATCCTTAATTTTCAGACAGGAGCCCTCGAGGGTCAACACTTCAGGAAGACTGGTAAACTGGTTTCCTTGAGTGAACAGAATCTTAGAGACTGCTCCGGAGAATATGACAACGGCTGCGAAGGAGGTCTCATGGATAATTCATTCACTTATGTGAAAGAAAACCATGGAATTGACACAGAAGATTCCTATCCTTATGAAGCTCAGGTAAAGTACGAAATGGGTGGCATTCATGTCATCATCAGAATATTCCATGCTGTGTGTAAGAAATTGTTATTAATTCATACTTTTAGACAACCTACGGTTCATTGCCGCCCTCACATAAGCCTGCCATCGGTCCCTATCAGAGATCTGCATCACACGTTTTTGCTCGAGCGCCAAGTAGTTCATAGCATAATCCAATAGGTAGTGCACATGCATGATGGGTAAAACTGTCACGAGCGATAAATCCTCGAACGGTATAAGCAGAGCGTTAGACATTCGTTCTTGTTACAGTGATGAACTGTGTAGTAACATCATAGATGTTTATCATTTCAAAACTTTGCAGTGTTTAACTAACCTCTCCATAGTACAATACTTGCTTTAAAATGTAATATAAATATTGTAGGTAAATGTTTTTTTTTTTTCCCCCCACACAGGAGTGATTTTGTTTTTGCCACATCTGATGTTATTGGATGTAAATGTAATTATTAAATTATAAACGGAGAACACAAGCACGATAATGCAAGAACTATATTAAGTTTTCTAGTAGTAGTAGTAGTAGTAGTAGTAGTAGCAGTAGCAGTAGCAGTAGCAGTAGCAGTAGCAGTAGCAGTAGCAGTAGCAGTAGCAGTAGCAGCCTCTAATAATTAGTGTATCAATCTTTGCGTCTGTAACAGTTGTGCAGCATGATTATTCGTTTTATTATATTTTCTGTAACGTTATCTCTGTACTAATATTATTAATCTACTGCTATATCAATAATATTTTGTAAAACGTTTCTACATTGTCGCAGTATATAGGCGGAACACTATGCATTGACCTATCATATTATATATGTGGTAAATCAAATATTGAATAATTATTAATTAGCAATAATAACTGTATATCGAAGTTTTCATACTATTTTATTTATAACTTCATGTTCCTGTTTTGCTACATTCCATTGACTGCTCCATTAAATGTTTGTCATAAACGCAGAAAATAAAGCCTTATTTTTACCGTGTGAGCAAAACATATGTGTATCTTATCTGTCGCCTTCCATACAAGGTAAGACATGTCGGTGAGATGACCTTGTACTGTGTTTCTATTTATTACGAGCGTATCACGATCGATCGTATCTCACTCGAGGGTGCGACACTTGACCGAGTTCAAGCGAGCGATTTAACTCCAATGCAGCACTCTGGTCCTTATCCTGAGCAAGATTAATCCAGTCTCTACCATCATATCCCACCTCCATCAAATCCATTTCAATATTATCCTCCCATCTATGTCTCGGCCTTCCCAAAGATCTTTTTCCCTTAGGTCTCCCAACTAATATTCTATACATATTTCTAGATTCACCCATACGTGCTACATGCCCTGCCCATCTCAAACGTCTGGATTTAATGTTCCTAATTATATTATGTGAAGAATGCATTGCGTGTAGTTCTGTGTTGGATAACTTTCTCCATTCCCCTGTAGCTTCATCCCTCTTAGCCCCAAATATTTTCCTAAGCACCTTAACCTCGAACATCATTAACATCTGTTTCTCTCTCAAAGTGAGAGTCCAAGTTTTACAACCACACAGAAGAACTGGTAATATAACTATTTTATAAATTCTAACTTTCGGTTTTTTGAAAGCAGACTACATTACAAAAACTTCTCAACCGAATAATAACAGGCATTTCCCATATTTATTCTGCATTTAATTTCCTCTTGAGTGTTATTTATATTTGTTGCAGTTCCTCCAAGGTATTTGAATTTTTCCACCTTTTCAAAGGATAAATTTCCAATTTTCGTACTATGATCCAGTCACGAGACATAATCATATACTTTGTTTTTCTCGGATTTACTTCCAAACCTATCTTTTTACTTGCTTCACGTCATCCGCATAGACAAGCAGCTGATGTAACCCATTCAATTCCAAACCCTCTCTGTTATCCTGAACTTTCCTAATGGCATATTCTAGAGGAAAGTTAAAAAGCAAAGGTGATAGTGCATCTCCTTGCTTTAGCCCGCAGTGAATTGGAAAAGCATCAGATAGAAAGTGGTCTATACGGACTGTGCTGTAAGTTTCACTGAGACACATTTTAATTAATCGAAGTAGCTTCTTGGGAATTCAAAACTCAGTAAGAATATTATATAAAACTTTTGTCTTAACTGAATCATATGTCTTTTGAAATCTATGAATAACTGATATACTGTATAGTCCCAGGGATAACACTTTTATTGCTGAAGTTAGAAGCCTGTTGTTTGCTGCAGGGGAGCGAAAGAAAAGGGTGAGGTTTAATAATGGTATGGTATTGAATGGGATGGTTGAGTGAGTACTGTATGGAGTGTGTTTGGTGGCAGTGGTGATATTATAGGTGGCTGCGGTGGTAATAATGTTGGTGCACTTAGTATTGTGAGCACCCAGAGGTAAGAATTTTTTATCTGAGTGATAACAAGTGCATCTGAAGTGAAATGTGTGATAGATTCTTCGTTATCCACTGAGCTCCTGTTGAGGAGCATACTTAGATTTTCAAAATTATCTTCTACTAACTCTAAAATTGCCTATTGAAATCCATGAATTCGATTTCACTGTGGGCACACAAATTTGGATTAAGGTTAAATCCAAAGAAATCGCAAGGAATCCTAATGGGACATAATCGTCTACGAAGCACTCTTGATAATAGTACTATACCACTTATAATATTGAACGGGATTATTGTTAAATAAAGTGAAACAGTTAAAAATCTTGGCATTTTTATGGATAGCGAACTAAATTGGAACACTCAAGTAACACACATTTGCAAAAAAATATTTTCTCAACTTCACTCATTGTTTCATATGAAAGAATTTCTACCACTTAGTCTAAAAAAAGATTCCTATTCAGACGCTTGTAATGCCCCATTTTGATTATTGCGATTCCTTGCTAACTAATGTAAGTTCACTCTTAGCTGAGAGACTACAATGTGTTCATATTGTGTGCATACGATTCATCTGCAATACTCGTAAATTTGACCATATAACACCTTCCCTCCAGTTACTTTCATGGGTGCGTCTGAAGGAACGAAGAACAATACATTCACTGTCTCTTCTGTTTAGAATCATGCATACTTCTACTCTGAATTATCTGTTATCGCGCTTTCAATTTCTTACAACTCTTCGAAACCTACGTCAAGCACTTCTTTCTATCCCTCATCATAGAACGTCTTTATACTCATCTTCCTATACTGTAGGAATTCGTTACCTAATGACGTCAGGGACTACCAGACTTTATCACAATTCAAAATTAAATTGGAAAATTTTGTCTTAGTTAATGTTTTTTAGGTATTGCTAGAAGTATTGATTTGTGTTTTTTTTTCTTTTTCTCTTTTAATCTAGATTAAAATTGCAAGTTTCAGTTTGTGTGACTGCAACCTGTGTATATTTTTGTGTGGCTTTACTTTGTTTATAGTGTTTTTTCTCTTCTCTCTTTATTTCTTGTGTAGCTTTACTTTGTATATAGTGTATTTTTTTCTGTTTATTTCTATTATTGTATTTGTGTTCCTGGTGTTGTGGAAGAGAAGGCCTGTTGGCCTTAACTACACCAGAATAAATAAATAAATAAGTAAATAATAGCTGGCAATAAATTATCCAGATGGAATTGAATCTGTAACTTCCAAGGTTGGATTTAGAGTACCCAATCATACAATAATTTACAAACTCTAATTGAAAACAAGGAGTTGCAGAGCTTCATGTTGACATGCATTAGTCACAACTACTTCAGATCTTGTTCTAGAATACCGGTACGCATGCATTATTTTGAAATACTTCTTACGATTTAGTATCTGTGAAAGAAACAAAAATGACTGCTGGTGTCTAGAATGCGTTTCATCAGCTTGTTCATTTTTATTGCTATTTATATGATGAACGGTATGCACTTTTCTACTTTGACACACACAATATTCAGCCCTCGGCATCACTTCATTTCCCCCTTTGATTTGATTACCTGGTTGCGTATTTCCGAGGTTTTCCCCAACCAAAAGGCAAATGCCGGGTAATCTTTTGGCCAATTCTCGGCCCTCACCTCATCATTGTAGAAAATTACTACATTGTAAAACTGTAAAAATGGTAAAATATTGTAAAAATTTGTACAAATTGTAATTGTAATATTGTAAAATTTTGACTTGTTCACATCTTAAAGCTTCATTGCTCATGTAAGATCTACGGAAGATAATAAATGAATGAATGCACTTTTTGCAATTGGTATTACTTCCTGTAGACTACAGAGTTGTGGCTTGTCCAGAAGATGCCAGAGGAAATAATATCGAAATTATGTAATGAATCCTACAAGAGTGAAGATTTGTACCGATATGTTGTTGTTGTTGTTTTCTAATGCCAGGCGTTTGACAATAAAGTCATTTGACCTCTTGCACTCCAATATTTCTCAAAGATATTATCATGGCCAGCCACTAAAGCACAGATTTTGAGGTGTTCCGAATCCATTTCTTGGTTTGAGTTGCACAATGGGCAGTTAGGGGACTGATATATTCCAATACTGAAATCAGAAGTAAACACTGAAATACTGAAACAATTGTCTTTAGAGACAATTAATATTAGGTACCCTCCACGAAACTGGCTTCATTTATACACCGACTTGATCTCCAGAGAACAAGGTGCCGGTGCAGGTGTTACGTGCTGTCTCTTCTCACTTTATAGATCTCTTGGATATGGAACAACAAGTTTTGATGGTGAAATCATTGCAATAAGTGAAAGTCTCGGGAATCTTCTATGCCACATCAATAAATTTAGGAATGCAGTTATATTGTCAGACTCCAAAGCAGCTATTCTATCAATAGTCTCTAAACACACACCTTCATCTCAAACAGCAGAAATAACTAAAATGCTCTCTCAATTAATATCACTCAATAAAAGAATTGTATTCCAATGGATACCATCCCATTGTGGAATCCTGGGAAACGAGAATGCGGATGCTTTAGCAAAGAAGGGCAGCACTTCTACTCACAGACCTGTTACTAAATCTACGTATTACTCTGTGAAAAGATTTATTTAATCTACTTACTTAGACTTCAACAAACAAAATTTGATAACACAATCTCAAGGGAAAAAATGGAACTCTCTGCATCAAAATCCACAGTTAATTCCCATTTACCACGAAAATCGTCTGTAGCTGCATTTAGATTGGCAACAGGCCATGATTGTTTGGCCAAACACCTGCATAGAATTGGAATACATCAGTCCCCTAACTGCCCATTGTGCAACTCAAACCAAGAAATCGATTCGGAACACTTCAAAATCTGTGCTTCAGTGGCTGGTCATGATAATATCTTTGAAAAATATTGGAGTGCAAGAGGTCAAATGACTTTATTGTCAAACACCTGGCATTAGAAAACAACAACAACAACATATATAATAAAACAGTGCGCATCTTTTGGTGCAAGAACCAGAGTTCTATGGACTTATCTGAATGAGATATGCTTAGTTACCAACAGAGACCTTGGTTGAATTTGGAGCAAGAATCTGATTAGTTCTTCAGTTCTGTATGTAGAATTTGTATTTGGTAATATATTATGATTCACATGTATAGATATTTCAGATTAATGTTAGTTACTAATAAAATTATTACCAAGTATTGTTTACATTTTGTTATTCATGAACTTTACTTAGACAATAGTGACCTTTTGCTAGTAATAAATAAGATTTTTAATGTTTGGTGCAAAAACCAGGTAAGTCCAATTTTGTTTTCGCATTTACTTCAGAAGTGTTTTTGTGGATTTAACTAGTTCTTGCACCAAACACCTCAATTTCTACAGCTAATTTCAGTGGCTAATTCTTCCCAGGCATGGAAGCCAGTGTTTCATACGTTAGTTCAAGTCTCAACTGTGTGATCGAAGTTGTTTCTGCACTCTGTACCAACCTACTGTGTTACAAATTGTACTTTATTATGTTAATGATTGAGATTGACGTTTGTCGCAATAACTGGGGTTTCTCTAAATCTCCTGTCAGTTTTTATGTTATGACAAAAAATATTTGAAATTAAGAATAATTATATTATTAGGGGAAACCTGTGTAAAACGGCCACCTTAATTTTAAGTGTTACTTTACACAACTTTCGGTGTGCTCAAGAGTCTAAATTTAACGGTGTGAGTTGTATATCATCCAAGGACAGTGATGTGGCATTTTTTAAATTTTGAAAAAATATATATATTGTCGAAATTAAAATTTTTCAGAAGTGTAATATAATGGCCGTTTTACACTGGCATCTGTGTAAAATGGCCCAGTGTATATTATGCTAGAAAAAATATGATAGAAAACATATTCAGTTGAAAAATACATATAGTTACACGATATTATTTATTATCGTGAAAGTGGAACATGTTAATCTAATTAACTAAGATCATATAATTGAAAAGAAAGCATTAATATGGTATCAATTATGACATGAATTAGGACATTTAAATTTAATAGTCTAGCGATACAAACCGCAGGTGAAATCATCGTCTGCTACAGGATCAAGTCCAGGAAATTCTTCATGAGCCCATTTCATGCACGACATACAGCGAGCCCATCCTTCACCACTAGCTGAAATGGAGTGGATATTTTCTTGACAAAATATGCATTCAGCATCTTCCTCATCGTCTAAATTCTCTTCGCTACTTGTAATTTCAATGTTCTTAGTATTCTTATTTTCCAAAATTATTTTATGATACGTTTCTTTTTGTAACTATTTTCTTGAACCTGGCTGCTTCAGCTTTCTCTTTTAGTTTTTCAGCACATGGCACCTATATTCCTTTCCTCGACTCGCCGTCTCAGATTGGTTCTAGACAAATCATACATTTTGCTTGCCTTTGTAGTTCTCATTTTATTTTCCTGAACAGCTTTAATGGCTTCCCTAATATTTTCCCTGCTCCAAGAATTTCTATCAGTGTTCCTAATACGTCTACTTATAGCCTAGTTGATACTGGAAAAGAAACCGAATTACTTGTAAAAGTTCTAGTGTTTCAATGTATTACGTCAGAGATATCAGAGTAAAACCATCAAGCACGGTGTAAAACGGCCACCGT